>NW_003805173.1:421285-464906 GCF_000255335.2 Galendromus occidentalis | reverse complement strand
CTAAACGTTCCGTCCACGTAGATCTCCGAAGCCAGACCGATCCATTCCGAAACTGATTCGCGACCAAACAGCAGGATCCGGTTGGGATCGCCTACGCCTGGGGATATTCGATCGATTGAATGCTCGCGAAAAGCTACCGACGTCTGAGGATAATTGTGAGATAGTCAATCTCCAAGCCATCCAAATACTCGGAACGTATTTATGGTTGAGTCTAATCGAGCCCTGACATCAATCTCTTATGCTTGGAATTACCAGAGTCGCCAAGAAGAAATGATCCGAACCGCTCAGGATCGCTCTCGTGAACCGCGTACTCGAGCGGGATGCTAATGGCCTCGCGATTCGGCGGGAGTGCGGGAGGGCGTCGTGAAGCTTTTCTAGCTCTGTTGACTAACCTCGCCAGGGTCTCGGTCTTCGGAGCTACCAAGCTGGTCGCTTGCGACGAAGATTCAAAGACCCCCTCTATAAGCTGGAGAGGCGTTTCCTGATTCTCCACAGGTTCTCTAGTTTTGAGGAAGACAGGTCCTTATATGTTTTGAGTTCAAACGTTGGCCCAAGGGTGAATTGTGTCTGCGGTGGAATCGGAGACTCAATGTCCGCGTTCGATGGGCTGCATCTGGATTGACCGAACCTTATTCGCTCAAGTTGATTCGCAAGGTTCGTCCAAGTTTTGGCCTCGTCTGGGGCATCGAGTTGTCCCGGCATCGAGCTGTCGGCATCGAGTTGTCCGGCATCGAGTTGACCGTGTCCGTCCCCATTTTGCCCCTGTCATCCACGGAAATTCTAGTCGACGCTCTCCCAGCACATCGTCGCGGATGGGAAAGACAAGGCCAGTGGCGCTTACGACACTACTGTGTCAAAGACGTGGAAATGTCTTCTTTCTCTTCCTTCGGGTTCTCTAGTCTAGATATTATTATTGAGATGTTATTATTATTAACTTCAGACCAAATAAGCCTGATATACTGATATCATAGTACATATTTGTACATACAAAGGCTGCTCAACTAGATATTGCAGCCAGGCTTTCACGGTGGGCTTTCTGACGAAGCCGCTAAGATAAGAGGATTTATGCATCATGCTTTTTTTTCAGTTGACGTCGAAAGAGTGATCGTCGTCCAATGATCACGGTGAGCTCTGTACCATCGTGTTACCATCGACTGGGACATTGATGACTTGACCGACAATGCCGGAACAACCGTCACGGCGCAAAGGGCGTATTTGCGTATAAGGAATTATTGGAGAGACGAGTCGCTCGCCTAGGGGTCTAGCTTAGGCAAGCCTGATGGTTTTGGTGGATACCTATAGCCATTCGTCATGCTCATCGACGGATTTTTTGGGCGCCGAGATATGTCGACGCCGAGATGTGACAGAGCCGAAATCGTGTGGTATCGTCCTCCAGGTAGTGAGTCGATAGGAAGCTCGCCATCGAGAAAGTGACCGTTTTCAGATCACGGAGGAACCAGAGGCGATCACAGACATCGCATTTATTCAGCTTCTCCACTCTGATCTTGAACTTCGAGGATGACCCTACTTTTGACACTTCGGATTCGGTCGGCATGATTCTCCACTCTTCTTCTTATTGATCTTGATTGAGCAGGTGTTCGCTTAACTCCTTAATGTATCGCCTACGAACTCTCTTGGACTCTCTCTGTAGGCCTACGCAGTTCTTGCAGTGACTGAGCCCATGGACCTGTTGTACTTGAGTGAGAGTTCGACTTGGGGATCTCGGCCAACAGGGAGGCCTTCGGATGACCTCGTTGTAGCAAGTGTTTTAGAACACCTTGTTCCTCTTTATTTATAGAGAATTTGTCTCTCCGACAGTGACGAATTATCAACTTCCAACAAACAATGTCCTGAGTTTTCAAGCGCACGCACGAGACCCGACTACAGATGATGTTCTCATGAAAGCGACAATCATCTGACTCACTGAAACATGGTGTCGGCATGATCGCCCAGTACCATTGGACTCATACCGCCTACAAACACAATTTTCACAAAAATTACCACGGGAAGAAATTCCCCTTCCGTTCCAATCCAAACATCTCCGACTGCAACCGATTGCGGTGACATCTGCCACCCGTATTAGAATATCAATAAGCAGAGAACGACACTCGTCTGCGTTTATATTAGCCCAAACTCTACCTCCATGGAAATCAGTGAACTCGTTAGACACACTCAAATCATAGACCCACCTCATATATGCGATAACAAGAAGCCCCTCATCATATGCGGGGATTTCGACCTGGACGTGAAAAATCCCCAATTCAGAGACCAAATCATGCGCTTCATGGGAGAAACAGGTCTCATCACCGACCGATACAAGCATCGATCTCATATTCACGAGACGCGTCCGTCTCCACCAAAAAATCAACCACATCGCATATTCCAGCTATCGTTGGCCACTATTTGCAATCTTCAAATAAACAACCCAACGAATAAGGAATGTTGGACTTCCACCACGAACATTCGACGTAACGGAATTTGACAGTTTGGCACAGCCAAACCCCCGTGAAACTTTCATGGTTTCCAGCCACGATCGTCTTCCGCAAGTTTTTGATCACTGGACATCAATTTGGTGAAAATCCGTCGAGTACTTGATGACAAAATGTTTCAAAAAACGCTGCATGATGACGAAGTTCTTCTCGAAAAACCCCCAGCCTTTTGAAAGACGTTTTCAGCCTTCTTCCAACTTCTTATTCTTCCGCTGGCTGATACACGGCAGCGGGAAAATTGTGATAGCGCTCAGACAACAGCGAACTTGACAGGGACTCCATGAGGCGTGTTTGACTGATCCGATTAGCGAAGGCGCGATAAGGAGTCGATGCTTGATATCGGAAGAAAATGTCTCAATTGTGCGATCGATTAGTCTGTCCAGTGCTGCGATTGCACTGTCATTGCCATCGCAGACTACACCGAGCCGCGCGAGTCAGCCTTTTCGGCATTCGGTGAGCTTCTAGCGCCCAAGCATACCTAAGGATAATTGCAGGCGCTTCGCAGCGCAAAGACTGCCGATACGCGTCCAGTTCTGTTGCGGGAGGGAAAACGATAAGTTGCCGCGAGGTGAGCTCCGTGGTGGTAGAATTTTCATTACGGAACCACCTCGCCATCAATAGTTATCTACACTCTCCGTGACGATTCATTCTCTGAGCCAAGCCCCAGGCCGCAGTTCTACTCCGTCGGAGGCGATTCAGTTTGGACGAAAAGCGACGAAGATCGAGGTCAAGCGACGTGAATTCCGGGTTCATTCGAGAGCGGAACCATCGGGAAGAAATGACCATGAACTCGACCTCATCTGACTTCTGAGTTCTGTAGGGGCGGTATTCTTCCAACGTTGAGAGGAGTCTGCAACCGAGAGTAAACGTCCCCTGCCATGGTAAGAAAAATGATCGGACGTGACCGAGAAATTAATCCCGCAAACATCGCGGTATGCTCCGTCTCGGGAAAGACATTTGTCGAAAGGTTGTGATGAACGACCACTCAACAAAACAACTCGAACGCTCTCGCGTAGTACGCAGGGCCCTGGGAGACTCCGATGGGAAAAAAACTTCCTATGATAATCCTATCGAGGGGAACATGGGGCTGCTTCAATCGACCCAGCGGCCAGCGGGGAAGCGCTGATTCCAAAGGAACATCTCGAAATTAAGGAGAGTCCCAGGAACTCTCGACGTCACTTGATCAAGGGAATAAAGGTAATACGAACTCATTCTCTTACACCAGCCTATTGCCCGCCCCGGATACATGGACAGAGTTGCTAGAAGCATAATTCATAATGAGATTCATCGCAGCGACCCATCTACATCCTTGTTTTTGGTGATGATCGCTCCCGATCGGGACGGAATCAGCATGCTCGCCTTGTTATTCCTCGCGTCTTTACGCTCAATTCTTCACTCATTTTCCAGTTCGGGAGTCGCGGTAGATTTTTCCTGCGAGTCGGCAACGGCGAAGATTGTCGGAGCTCGCTGCATCACTCCATCCGCAAGTGGATCGTGCTAGATTTTAGCGAGGGGAAAATCTCTTCGCAGGCTAAATCTCACGCGGCTTCCTCTAGCCGGACGACCATTATGAACAGACATCTCACACTTGGGATGAAAAGCTGGTTTTGCGTCAGGTGCCCTCGAAACGAGCATGATGAATGGAGGCACCTACTCGAGAGGCTTCCTGCAAACGATTCCGGTCCCTCATCCTCCCTGAGGCTCGGAATCTACGAATCGGTACCGAGCGGCGATCGCGAGCACTGCACGGCTCGATCGAATCTCTGAGCCGGTTTCTTCAGCTCCTTCCCAGGATGCCCCGGTCTATTCGAGTCTCGCAAGAGTCCAATAAATAGGTGAGGTCGATTTCACGTTCCCAGAACTCATGAGCACCAGACGTTGCCGGGAGAGCTTGGTGACCACATACATATATCATCAAGGATGGGAAAATGACCCTCCAAGATTTTTCACGATATCGCATCGCTCCCAGAGTGAGAATCCGCATGTGCCCGCTCCGAATTCCGTGATTCAGAGACTCCGTGTATGTGCTTCGGATCAGCTGGCGTCCATCGTCACCTGCCGAGCGGAATATGAGTACGCTCGATTTAGAAAGTATTCCTGAGATCTGGCCAGTCTACGACGCGGCGGCGCGGGAATGATTAAATCACGTCAATTCACCGTTAGATGAGCAGTACTTGCAGGATCGAAGGCTTCAGATGCTCCGGTTTCCCTTCAATGATTCGTCGTGTCCCAACTAGCTCATGGGCATCGCAAATATCACTCTTGATAGTCAAGGACGAGAACAGCCTCGGCATAATGAGCGAAAGGTCGCTCCTCGAGGGTTAATTCTCACGATTACGCAAAGTCTCCGAGACAGTCATGCTTTCCCTTCGTTTGTTCTCAGCCAAGGAGTCTCTCGGCGATGAACAGTAATACTTGCGACACTTGAGATTCCGGAGCTTCGAACCTTCTGTCATCTTCAGCTCCGGGGAGACGAGCTCGGCGCTCGTCGCGTGGGTAGCTCTCCGATTCGTCCTTCATGTCGGAGGCGTAGTATCTAGAAGCTTCCCGGTCCCTCCGAATTCGGGGGTTCTCCATCGATACCGGTCATGCAGCGATTCGATGGCAACTCATTCGACTGAGCTCTTGCTCATATTTCACTGCAAATCAACACCGGGGAGGGAGGCCGGCAGAATCGTTCGCATCGCTGTCCGCGAAGCCCGGTGTTTCGCAAAGTCGCAACTTCGAGTTGGGGAATCGAATGCCAATCTACCCCATGAGACTTTTCTTCTGTGTGCTTCCGCAACTTTGTGCCACGGAACGAGTCGTGAGTCACGACTCACGACCCGTGACCCGTCAGTCGAACTTCATCGAGGAAGTGCGATTCACTCCGACTCAGCATGACGAGTAATTCCGGGAACATGGAAACATGGATCGGAAGAGTGGTCAGAGTGATGCTGTCTTACTGACTGTGAGACGGTGTCCTACCTTTCGCCCGTCGTCGGTGTCGATGGGGAGTCATCAGAACGAGTGAAGCTTTCTCGTGGAGGATCCCCACTCCTCGGCGAGATACGTCGCGTCGTCGCCCGGAGCTCGATTGAGGAGCTCCGCGGCGTTCAAGAACATCGGTGTCGCAGCTTCCAGATCGAATAGCTCTGCTTTGAACGAAACACTACTCGAGTGAAAAGATTTTCCGCATCGATCTGTTTCGACCTTCCGCAAGACTCTGCGCGATCAACTGCGAGTAGCCTCAGGAGCGGATCCTGAGAGCCGACTGGGGTGGAGGTGGAAGCCATTTCGCGCTCGCGATTGTCGTCGGTCCGGAGCAGAGTTATACGCAAATCAGATCCGAGACCATGAAATTGTCACGGAACGAGTGCCCACAGCCCTCGAGACGACTCTCGAATGATCTCGGGACATCTTGAATCATTGATCTCAGAGCGTCGCGCACCTCGCGAGCAGAGCCTCCTGCTCAGTTTCCTTCCTTCGTGCCTGCTTCACTCGTTCCCGCCTGACACCGTGGGTCGTACGAGGATGTTCGAGTAGAATCGAAGCCATGATGGTGGGTTTGTTGCTGATGGGCTTGATCGCCGCAGAAAGCATTGCTGGCAGGAAACTGGTTCCAGAGGATGTGTTCCCGGCAGACCTCTTCGCCGATGCGGAAAACTTCGCCATCAAACGCAAAATACCACCAGGGAAAGTGCTCATAGTGCTCGTAGCTGGAAAATTCTCCGGGAAAATCAACTCAAGTACGAGTTTACTCGTGTTCACCCGGATCTTCCAGCCTAGTCCATGGGAGCGCTGGCTAGACTTCCTTTTCTTAGAAGTTCTAGCCACAAACATGAAAGTTATCGTCATCTCACCGACCCTAGAGAGCGGTTGGTGGCCGTTCGAAACGTTCCGCCACAATCTGATTCTGCACATAGTTTTGGGCAGAAGAAATCGAGAGAGGACCTACGAAACTTCCAACACGCTCCGGGTTGGCAAAGACCTCACCCGACGACTGACTTGCGTGAAGATTTTCGATCACTTGGTCGTTTGGAGCCCCGACTCGAAAATGGAAACCTGTGACTCGACGGCTACGGATTGTTTTTTACGGAACCAGAGCATCCATCAGGGTGTGAGAGACGACACAGCTTGGGCTTATGTCAAACTCTATGCTTCCGTGGTATGCAATTCGACCGTGATAGGAGTACGCTTCAGCCTCGCTGAGGAGAGCTTCGAATGGCAGAAAGCTCCCGTCAGAATGATGTCGATGCGATTCTCGACGTTGGTGCCTGATGGCATCGCGTGCTTCACCTACATGAGTTGGCGAAAGAAGGACGTAACAGTTCTCGTCGAGCCGGTAGACTACGGTGTCAGGATTTTGGTCCTGGTGACCGTTTCTTCCGTCGCAGGAACGATTTCGAGATTGAGCCGAACCAGTTTCGGAGCCACCTTGGTCAAGATCTCATTAAATTTCATTTCAGCAGCTAAGATGGACTCCGATTTCCGAAAATACTCCCAGATGATCGCGACAGGTTCCGCAATGGCGTTGTGCTTCTTCCTATCGCAGATCTATCTGAATTCCATCAAATCTTCTTTCCTGAAGCCGCTGAAGTCGGCCCCCTGTAAATCCAGGATCGATTGCCGCTCCCGACTCCATTGCTATTCTCGCGAAGAGATCACCAGAGATCTGGAAAGTGGGCTCTGCCTCTGCGACCTGAATTCCGTGCAACGAGCTCTGATTGGGCGACCCTTACGGCTGGTGGATCGTCAAACGGAATCATACCAGAGGGACAGTCTCCATCATTGGCACATGCAAGACGATTTCAAGCCTTTCCACCATCGGGATCGGGGACAGCTGCCGTTGAATCCCATCAGGGTTAGCTCATCAATCAACCGTTTGATCGAGACCGGATTCGTGGCACAAGCCAGATTCGAAGCCAAATATGAGGAAGCGGAGAGGTATTCGAGACAATCCGAGAGAAAGTACAGCAATGAAAACCTCTCGGGAAAGCAGCGTGCAGGAATGATTCTCCGAGCGTTCGGGACGAGAGTCGAGACGGCAGCAGCGAGATTATCAGCCTCCGGAGTATTGCCCAACGATTCCAGCCCAGCTGTAGACCGCTTCAACGTGGAGAAGTTCCGCAAGTTACTCGTTGTCATCGTGATTTGTGTGATTGCGGCCTTCGGTGGGCTCTGGTGCGAGTACATGAAGAGCTGAAATGTTATCTAGGCTCTTCAACTCTGTCAGTACCCCTTAATCACGAGCCTTGTCTTGAACGGAGCGGCCAGTGATCACGGAAGTCACGCGAGAAGCGCTCGTGAGTTCCGCACGCCTTGATCGACCACGCAATGCATGTTCTCCGAAGTCGATATTCGACAATCTACAAGCGTCCTTTGCAGCTCCCAGTCGAGACTGGCTTCCTGGGAATAATCCATACGAATAATGGTCACCAGTTTCCCGGACGAGGGTTTCTCGAGGCGTTCTCGTTCCGCTTGTGGACCCGGGTTACGAGTAGCACGAAAAACCGTATATCATGAACCAGCAGGGCATTATTCGGAGGAATATATCGCGAGAAGTTCCGGAAAATTCTTTCTATGAACTCAGACGCCTGTTTTCGGCGGTCATCGCTCGCCGGCTCCCACGGCCGAATCGGTCCCGTCTCGTAACTGAATATGCACGTCACCCGGGCGCTTCGCGCCCTCACGGCTGCTTTAGCCCGGGTGCCGGTCGCAATACCTCCCAACGCATGGGTCCCGACTCCCGAATAATGAGGCGTCGAGGCCGCGCGTCCATCAAAGAATCGAGAAATGCAAAAGCAGAGACGCAGAGCCGAATACGGTCGAGCCCTCTGATGAGAAAATACGCGGGTAAGTCACTGATTCCCATCGCCACTCCCCGAGTCCGCACGCACTCCCGAGTCATTAGAGACTCCATGTGAGAGATGACGGCGTATGAGAGACTCATCGCGGATTCCGTCTCCATGAGATCCTGTGTCGAAGGTCTCGCTTCCGAGGAGCTGAATGCAGTTTCTTCACTTCGGAACGATGTTCCGTGATTTGGCCATTACGGGGCGTCTTAGAAAAACCGTAGGATGTGTGGGCGAAACTAAGAATGTCGGCATTTTATACAATTTTGAAAACTCGAGTTTCGGTTAACCGCGTGTAACAACAACAGAAAGTCGGCTATAAGCTTCGAGGAAGTCTTCGAGTTTGCTGCTCTTCTCCGATTATATCTCATGAGCTATCGTCACTCAATTAGGGTACACCTTATTATTGAGATTATTGAAAATTACAGGAGTGGTATACACACGCGTGCACGCGTTCTTGTACGGTTGGTTGTAGAGATCAAACCTCAGTAGGCTTGTGGAAAAAGCCTAGCTGGGTTTCGAAAAAAAATAACGGCGGTCGTCGGAGCTTAATAGTAACGGGCTTTCTGAACGCTTAGTCACGAGGAAGAAGAAATGAGAAAGTCGAGTGAAACCAAGGAGTTCCGTTGAACGGTGGCCGGTTGGCTGAAGTCGAAATTGAAATCATGAGGAAGAAATGGAACGATAGTGATCCCTGGTCGGTGGCCATCGGGATGGAAATCATGAGGAGAAGATTGCAGCGTGATCTCTGGCCGGTGGCTATCCGGATGGAAAGATGCAGTGTGGTTATACTCCAGTCACGAGGGATTCCTCGTGGAGAAACGGAGTTGTCGGAGTATCATTACTCCAGCTATGAGGGCTATGCTGGAGGGCCTTGCTGCCATGCACAGCGCGCTCCACCGGCACCGAAGCATGCGCGCGGAAGTAGGGCCGAGTTGTGCAAATTCTTCTTCGCAGGGGGGAGGTGTCGGAATACGGACACGCGTTTTCGAATTTGTACACATAGACAATGTTGTCGTGTAGATTTTGGAATACTCGTGAGATATTTTAGGCTTCATCGTATGATTCGTCGCGTTTTACAGAGTAGGGAAATAGTGGTCATACTGATGTTGAGACCATGGATCGGAAAATAGAGACTTCGCAATGTAACTACCGTTTGCATCTTGGACCGAGGTCGATCCCAAACTAAAGTTTCGATGTCCGACCATCGCTTGACCCCTGCGATGAGTCCTGAGAGCTCAAATCTGACAAGTAAACACTCACTGACGTCAATCCGGGCTCCTCGAGCTGTGTACATTTCCTTAGAGGCCTCGACCCTCGAAGACAAGTCTAGACTCTCGGCGTCAGTCAGCTCCAAGTTAGCGAATAATCGCGAGGCGAATTCCTCATCTTCCAATATGGAATGAAGAACACGAGACTCGGTAATTCGCGGAGGATGGGGCAGGATGCATTTCAGGTAGAAAACTAGAGCTACGACTTACTCACAATCACAAGCTGACCGACGCCGATAACCTGGGCTCTTCCCGATCAGGTCAGAGCCCCCTAGGAGATGCACCGAGCTCCGTGATGCCGGAGCGACGAAGTGCGCGAAGCCCCCATAGTAATACTGCGTCCTCCAAAGACTATATTCTGGAGCGAATCGAGCGCGATTGCTCATCGTCTGTGAAAATGTTTGGATTAAAGATGTCGAATGGTACTTTCAGCAAGACTGTTCATGCGGAACGAATGCTGTGAGGAGCCATGTGCCAAGAGCCATAACTTGAGAGAGGATGAGGAGTAATGGCGGACTCCGACAGTCTTCCGCTGTATCAGTCGTGATGAATATTTCACGCATTCCACCGATTACAATGCAGCCATGTTCGCAAGTTATCTGAGTCCAAGGAGGGAGCAATGAGGCCCTGGGTTCCCCGGCACGACCGAATAATTTCAAACGAGGAGTTCTAGCTTACTGAACACTCCGACCGGGAAGCGGGGTGTGTCGGACTCGGAAACTTGGAATGCACAGGGGAATTATGGTCCACTTCGCCGCAGGTGCTACCTGAGCAGAAAAGCCACAAACCGAATGAAGGCCGGATGCAGGAATGCGAATCAGAGACCAAAGCTGATTCGTCGCAAATAGACGAGGGGGCAATAAGTTCTGCTTGAAGCCTTGTTCAGGCTTCGGGCGGTGGCCGTTGGCATAATTCAGTGGTGCACAACATCTACCCCACGATACATTTGAATTATGAATTAAGTGAATGAATTATGCATATCTGACTGAGAGGATAGCTCGGATGCTTACCCTTGGACCAATAACGGATGATACCTTGATCCGAAAGAGCATGAGTTTTTCTGCGTCAGAACGCTTCTAGGGTCGATAGCGGCGCGCTACAATTGTGGATTTAAATCGGGCGAAGACTGAATCACGGGTGGATCAGTTTGCGAGACACAAGATTTCACACGCGATTCTGTCCTATAATCGGGCGGTATCATGGAAATTCGTGAGATCGGAAATGCGCGAGCTCCTTCCCTACCTCAGCTAGCTATATTTACAGTCCTATCCCCCCAACTATTAAAGCGCGACTGTCCGTGATCGCGAAAGTCCAGAATTAATCAATCAGAATCAATTCCTGATAATCTGATGCAAAAATTAGAGTTCTCGGTCCAGCTAGAGCAGGATCGCTAGCGAGCTAGGCTGTCTTGCACTCCGTGAAACGAGCAGAGCTCCGGAGAGAGACGAGCGTGAGGGACTGGCCATCTGCGGCGAAGTTGCTCGACTCTCCCGCAATTCCTCGATACGAGACCCTTCGCAGAAATCAAGGCCGCGGATGTCCCAGAAAAGGCAGTGAAAACACGCGAGACGACACTCACACACCGTCCCGAAGGCGTACCGGGTGGAAGCTGCATACATCGGAGATAGATGAAGTCGATTCGTGTGAATGAGCCGTGAAAGTCGCCTTGTCCTAGATTCCTCTACGTTTCGTAGAGCGTGGACCGCGAGGAAGCTTCCGATGCGGTTTACATATCCGTACGTTTCCCGGAAAACCGTCAGCCCGAACTATTCCGGAAACTGTCCTTTCCGCGAAGATTTCTTCGGCGGATTTCTCGAACGGATCGCTGGTAGGTGCGGCAAATCGAGTCTAATCCTTCAATTCATACCCAGCAGGTCAACCGTAGGGGCGACGGCTTAATCATCCACCGGCGCTCCGGCTCAGTCAGGGTCTCATCTGGGCTTACTCAGATGAGATGGCCTTTCAGGAAGAATTGTTAGCCAAGTGCATTCATATCGATCCCTCTGATGATGGCTGATGATGGCTGAGCCGCCGGAAAAACGATCTCCGAGAAAAGGTTTGGGTACGTAAATTAGTTCTGAGGTCGCGAGGGATTTATTAGGGACACATGAGCTTGAGCTTCAGCTGAATTCGGTATCTGTCGACTCGGATCACCGGACGACTACTCGGAGGCGCAAGATTCGGAGCACGGACCGTACAAGAAGCATCGGACACAACGCTGATTTTCACTTAGCGGAGATTCTTTCTCTACCTGGGAATGTCGGTGGTGCTCGACGGGAAGAGGGGGGGTGGCGGTGAAACATCAGAAACTATCCCGAATTTACCGCAAAATGTGAATACAGAAAAGAAAAACATACGAACCGTGCGGCTGCCGATACATGTTGCCAGACGTCGCAGAACTCAACAGGGAAACTGCTAAAAGCAGATACAAGGGGGACATCTCTCTCGTCGTCGTAACACAGCCGAGGAAAGGAATATTGTGTCCCGCATTCCCGTAGGTAAAGGCTTCCACGACACGTTCGATCGAACAAGCTCAGAGTTCTCGCCGAATCCGGAGTAGCACGCGAACAGCGCAGCTGAATCGACGCCTCCGTCGTCCCGATTCTTGCTCGGAGCGCTCGTTCCCACTCGCCTCGGGAGTCTTCGATCGGAGACATGTGACGTCGAAAAATTCTCATCCTCCTTGTATCCGATGCTTTCTCAGCTTCCGCGTAGCTCCCATGGAGATAAAATGAAATTGCTTCTGGAGAAGCAAAGAATGAAGTGAAAGCTTGTTCGAGTCGCACTCTTCGACGCGCGCGAGATATGCGCTCGGAGAGTATTATAGGCGGTCGACACCTATTGTTGCTGAGATCCCGGTTGCGACGAGTCTTGAAAAATTATTCTGACAGTATTTCGATCCTCCCAGCTCAAGCCATCATTAATTTTCCATCTGGAACCTTGAAGGGTTCCACGCAGTGTATATTCACCTGGAGAGGGAGAAGGTTTTTCCTTGTTGACGGGATTTTTTTTCCTTGACAACGCTCGCGCTCCTCGGAGACGAGAGCTCCAGAACGATTTCTAGAGTTTAAACTCCGTTGAGAATAATCAGGCTGCGTTCAGCGCAATGGAATTAGCAGAGAAGTCGGACGCATCGATATTTTCGTGAACCAACAATGGCGTGTGCGCTTTGTCCTAATCCCGAGGAGCCCTCGCCTGAAATTTCCAATCACTAGCCACATTCCCGGTGTCGTCTGCCGGCTTGGATTTGTGAAGTGTTGGCTCTTCCTGAATGCGTGAAAAGTATGAGATTGGAATTACTGTTTCTCGTGCTCTCGTATTCGAACCATGTTTCCGGAAATAGCGTCATAGGTGTCAGTATCAGAAACATCAACGATGAGTGCGGCATCACGGGTGAATCACATCCCGTAACGCTCGGCACACATATGCCTTCTTTGATCTTACAACGGAACAAAGGGGTTCACAGATACCCGTGCTCGGCATATGTCAACGTTCTGACCGAATCACGGCTGGCGACACCCTTCAGATTCTACATCAAGGTCACAGCTCTGAGCCTTCCGAGGAAACCCGACGGGACGTGTTATCACTCCCTGAAAATTCGCGGAATCGAAAATGTCGACAGAGACCACTTCGACGTCGAACTCTGCGGTGAGCTCGAAGAGCTCGAGCGAACGGAGTTTGTATCTGTTGACCATGATATCGAAGTGCTCTGGAACGCTAAAGATGATTCCGATCGTGCCCTGACCAGCAGAGGACTCAACGAGGGCTTCCTGAAGATAGTCATAACTACATTCACGGAACCGACGCCGCCCCTTGGCTGTCCCAACGATATAGATCCTCAGCGTCCAGAAACTTCGTTCAGATACCACCAGTGTGCCAACGATCGCTGCATCGACGCGAGACTCAGGTGTAATCGATTCAATAACTGCGGAGATTCGGAAGCGTCAGACGAGCACAACTGCAGTTACGACGAGCGCGACGGCCTCTTGTATAAGGTTCTCGGAATCGTTATCGGGGGTACTGTCCTCTCCGGACTTCTGGTTTATTGTTTGTTCTGCAAGGAATACGATGCGGACAGTGAATGCGACGTCAAGGACGAACGCAGCGTCGGGGAAGCCGATGGGAACTTGGAGTTAGAGCCCATGGTCCCGAGTCCCACTCACTCGTGAGGGAATGATCTCGATTTCCGGAGACTCTTAATAAAACAAACCGGATGGAAACCCTGCCAGTTTTTTCCTTGGCAGACTAGACGTGGGAGTCGGAAGGCGAGAGGAAACGGCACGATGATGCAATGTTTAATGAGAACACCGCGTAAGTCAGACCGCCCCCGTTGTGGCTCCTTTTGAATGACAATATCGCCTCGAGTGCTTTCCTTGTGGCTCTCTACCGCCGCTCGTCGACATATCGCCTAATTACATCACACGGTGTAGTGAAAACAATCGAGAACCGCGATAAGTCCTACGGGATCATATCGTTCAGTCACTCCTCGACGTTGGATTCTTGAGTGGGATTCCAAGTTTCCGAGGACACCTAGGCGGAACGCTCCTTTTATTCCCCAAGATTGAGGGCGTCGTGGGGAGCGAACTCCTGATTATCGTTGTTCCGCGAGGCTTCGGGTGATATCGAATCTCTTCCTTATACGGATGCGATCCTGACTTTGGCACGAGATGCTTGATCATCCATACCGGTATATGGACAAACATAGAGGCTCGTACTCCACGACCTGCTCCCAGCCACACACTCAGCGTATTTTCGTCATATATTCAGTCGCCACGTCAAACTGTCCGTCGGAATCTGTTATGAAGCTCGATCCCGTGGCCCGCTCCGGGTCCGTCCAGGAGTTTTCCGAAGGTCGCAATACCTCCCGGGTGCTTTTCGAGAAGCGCAATTACTGCATTCCTTCCGTAGATACTTCCGCCTAATCAACGAATCTAGGAGAGTGTGGTTCCTGCATTGCCACGGAGATCGGTCTGTGATTGACCCCGAAGCCCGCCATTGTGGACAGACGGCCCCGTAATAGCACGGAGATCTTCGACGAAATTTAGAGATATGAAGCATCGATTGTCGCTCTCTTTCCCCCGTCAATGGGCGACTGACTTCTCCGAATTCTCGAGCTCTGTACCATGCCTTCCTCTCCCGCGCCCCGCTCTCATTGAGCAACGGTGAAGACTATACCGACTTCGGAAATCGAGAGCTAATCAATTCCCCTGGGCAGAATGCACCTATCGAAACGTATCCCATGGAGACGACGTCGACGTTACTCCACCTCTTCTGAGCTGAATCGGGCAATACATTACCGGATAGACAAGAAGCTCGTACGATCCATCGACTGTTTGGCAGGAAGATTTACAACAGGTGTGGAGTGAGAGGCACATCCTTTCCGAGAGAAGTGCTCGCATCGGGAATATCTTTATTTCCCGTGCAATCGACGCCGGCGGCCGCGAGCGAGCTCGCGTCAGCCCTATGAGCTCCGCCAGAAACATTGATCCTTGTTTGAACAAATATGCACAGCCCGAGGAAGGGGGGGGGGGGCAAAATCACATTTTTCTCAGCAAACGAAACTGGACAGCTACGACGGGATGAATTGGCGACGGGGCAGTGTTGTGCGCCATCTGATTTTTCCCGGTGGCGGCGAGAGGCGAAGAAAGAGGCGGCGGCGGCGGACGCCGCGGCGTTTTTGAGCGGACTTGAGACTCACGGCGCGCCGCGGTTTCCTCCTACTCGGGGCGAGCTCCATGAGGAAAGTAGATCCCAAGGAGCGAGCTAGGGCACCAAAGAGGGGGTAAGGTTCGGGAATGGCGAAAGTAGGAATCGAAGAGCGAGTACAAGTTAAGTTCATTCATTCCTAAGTCACTTATTCTGCAAGAACTCTCGATTATCGGGTAAGAAAAGACAAGACGGCAGGCTCGTCATTCCTATTTCGTCTCTCGATAAGCGGCGAGGAGTCGACAGAAAACTTATGAATCGTCTCGATTCTCGGAAGAGATAAGGTGACGTCTACGATTCTCATCATCGAGCGAGCGCATCGAGCTCGGCCCAGGTTCTCTTTCTTTGACTTTGATGAACATGTTCTTCTGTATTCCCTCGATTCGCTCCGAAAGTCCCCGAAATCTTCGGATGGGTTCTTGACTATTTACCATGGGGATCATGACGGCGCGCCGTTCCGCCGCAGGACGCCGTGCTCAGAGCTCGGCGGCGGTATCGCCGGCGATCTCGGGGCGCGGCGCACAGCTCTGCGACGGGGTCTATCGGCGAGGTGGTGTCCGAATCCGGCATCCATCTCTTCGGCTCCGCTATAGTTTTCGAGTCACCTCCACGAGTTTTCTGATCTTTGTGAGTTCTTGCTTGTTGGATGCCATAACTCCGCTGCAGGGAAAGCCGAATCCATCGGAATCCGGGCATGTGTACCTGACGCGGGGCTGCGATTGTTTCACCCGACTTTCTTGTGATTCGCAGCCAGGGTCCCCGAGTTGGAGCCGATCGAAGGTGTCAAATGCCTGAGGGAGGAAGTCGAAGCAGGTTCAGGCGGAAGCCGAATCGATATTATGATAGAACTGCGACTATTCTATAAAGAAAGGGAACTTGGTAGTCCTGAACAAATGCAGGAATGATCATTTGCTTCCGAGTACGTGTCTTTCGCAGCTATCCGATTCTAGCGCGAACATGTTTGAGCTTGGAAAAAGAGGGAGCGTAGTGTCGATTCGACTGCATGTGCGCTTGGGCTCAAGATGAAGTAAAGCTCAAGATGAATTCAAGCGCACAATCAACTCGAACTCCCTTAGATTTCTGCGCAGGGCGTCGCGGGGGATTCGACTCCGCGGAGTCTATGCAGAATCACCAATCTCAGCTCAAAACGGGCGATCTCAGGTTCGGTGGGGACCACAATCACATACACGTTGTCAGGCCCCAAATCCAATGAGCTCGAATAATAATCAAGGTCACCATTAACCAAAATCACCCTGCGGTATCCGAGAGATGTCCGTCCGAATTGCCTCTGATAATGTTCTGAATTTTCGCCAACGATAGACCGCAGGGAAATCTTTTCAGTGAGTCCCGTACTTCGAGCTCAGAGAAGCGTGCTTCGAATCCCGCGGCATCGATTTGATTCTGCGCTCAACTCTCATATCCATGCGCTCGAATCCGAAGTGCGCGTGGGCTAACGCTGCAGTGCTGCAGTCGGAGGCAGGTGCGCCCGAATTAACCCAACGCTCCGCTCTAGTCTAATCTGCACTGAAACTTACGCTGCGTCCGAACTGGGTGAGCTCGGACTATTCAACGCTTGCGCTCAAGTTTGGCCTCAAACTGACGCTGCGCTCGGAGGCGGTTGCGCTCAAATCCTGCCTGCGCTCAACTTTACTCTGCACTTGAGTTCACTCTGCCCTCGAAATTCTCGCTGCGTCCGAAGCGCTTGCGCGCTCAGATGAGGTAGACCACGAATGTTTGCGACTCTGGTGCACGGCCAGAGCACCTGTCGCAACCACTGAGTATGTATATCTGCCGCGGACACCGCGGATACGAGGATCGATATGAAACCATGAACGACTGGTGTTCGGGCTCGCTATTCTTCTTTGCTTCGGAGTTTGCGTTGATCCCCCTCCACGGTGACGACAGCAACGACGTCGGCGCCGGCGGCAGCGGCGACGCGACGCTCACAGAAGGGGTGCAGATTTAACGGACCTCTATCGGTTAAACTCTCGCTCGGGCACGGAATCCATCTCTGTGAGCTAGCTGTGTCATTTGGAATATCGGCTCCCACCGTTTTTCGCCGCAATCACGTCGCAACTCCTTCTCAGCCGAAACAAAGTTCCGCCAACTGAAAATGAGCTGATCGAGTGACCGGAGCTCTTCTCAAATTCCCCGGGTTTCGCAACGAAACAGAGGAAGAGCAATTATAGGCCCGGCAAGGAGGAAGCAGAAGGAGTCGGTCTACTAGGAAAGGATTTCGATGGGATCATGCCTGGAAATTCGTGAAGTTTATGTCAACGGATAAGTGAAACGAATCAGTTGCCAGCAATAAAAAAAGTGCGGGAAATAGCGGAGTTCTGCCTAGTGTGTGCGCGAGTTGTCGTCGACTGACAAAAGAAATAATTTCTCTGACAATACGTTCTCTCACGTGGAATCAACTCGTTTGTTAAATAATTGTACCTCTCATCCAACTCTTGGAATACTACGTCAAAAACCGGGACCAACATCTCCAAAAGGTAAGCTTCGTGGGCCACGCGGAGCGATTCTCAACAAGGATATGTCACGGGAATTATCACCCGGAGGAATAATACGTCGGTTTTCGTGGAGCGGACGCTCGAAAAAAATGAATTACTGCGTTATCTCCGCTCCGCGCACGTGTGTTTTCCCGCGCGGATCAGAGAGCTGGGGATGCCGCGCGATATCCGGCCTCAGTCTTGGCTCCCCTCAGTGCTCTCATGCATCGCCCTGCGGCACCATCTAGCGCAATTGGAGCCTAAGCAGTCCCCCTCGTATGAACGAGGTTCCGCGGCATGCAAGCGTGCGCGTTTACCAACTCCCACCTCGTTTTGAAGAATGTGGCGACCGTCAATTTCCCGCTGTGGCTCGTCGAATCGGAGGAGGATTGCCAATCCACCGTTTTCTCCCACAGCGCTCTGTCCGACTTTGTTGCCATAGAAATCCCTGACCAACGCCTGGCCAAGGGTATAATAGAGTCTGTTCTGTATGATTCAGGGAATCGCCCAGGATTTCTATCTGAGTCTCGATGTTCGGAGTCCGATAACTTATGGGGAGTTTCAAGCTTCTTGAGACTCTCTTCCAACGCATTCCTGTCAAGATCCGAGGAAGTCTGTCGACTCTGAACGAACCATAGCTCCCGATCGAGTGGACGATCAAATTTCGGATGCGGTTTGGACACCTGCTCTGAACTTTTTTCTCTGCCTTCCCTCCGCCAGGATTTGACCGCCTCTCCATGAGCTGATGCGGAACTTCGATAAGCGGAATTTCAATGATTACATTCGAGCCCATAGCGTCTCGCTCGCGACAGTTTCCATCGACGCACCGGGTCACGGTGCAGCGAGCGGGCTCCTTCCCACCGAAAGTTTCTTAGTCATCGCCCGCCGCTGCCGTCGTGTGGGATGCGTTATTCCCTAGCAGAACGCTCACGAAGGCAACTCCCTGACACTTGTGTCGGCTTAAGGTCCTCCAATGGGCCGACGACGCTGCTGCCGTCATTCATGGAATAGCTCGCTGAGCTGAGTGACGTTAGGTCGGCCGACTCGTCCGTCGGGCGGGCGGACGGTCGGCTGCCAGCGGAGAAAACGAGTGAGTGCAAGAGCGGCGCGATCTCGCCGCGTGGTTACCGTGTGTGCCGTTGGCCGCCACTCCATTAGCGTAAATAGCGATCATGGGATTAGAATGTTGTCCATGGCTCCTTCGATAAGGGTGAACAATGCACTGCAAGCGGACAAGTTCCCAGAGCTACGGAACAATTCGTCGTCCTTCGGCCACAAGACAAAACCTTGACTAGAGCGAGTGACGAGCCATGCACCATCGAGTTCTGTGGCAGCTGGCTTCTATCCTGCTCTGCTTGTCACCGTGTTGCTCCGAAGCCCTCATCACCGTTGGAGTCTCCGCCGATCCTGCCTACGTCGCCGTAGACTACGGGACGAATACGACCGATATAACGTGCTCGTACCGGGTCATGCCCGAAGTGGTGGAGCATCCGGTCGGATCCTTGGTGACGTTCAACTCCAGGCCGGAGAGCGTGGTGCTGCTACTGCGGAATCATTACCTCGACTCGATCATCCATTTGCAGAATGTTTATTTCCAGGAAAGGATGAATTTGACGTTTCGGCTCCGAAACGTGAGACAAAGCAGCCGCTTTTCGTGTGATATCTCTTCGCCTGAACTCACGCGGCCCGCTCGAGAATTCATGGTGATCTACGTGAAGACCCAAGACCGTTGTGATATGATTCAAGACTTGTTCCGTAACAAGGAGTGTGTGGACGGCGACAGCGTCTGCCGACCGGGATATCATCTGAAAGTGGACCGATTGACGTGCATCCAGGTGTCTAGCCCACGGTATTGCTCTCCGATCGAGGTCTGTCAGCAGTGTACTTGTAAACGAGTGGAAAAGCTTGTGGCTCAGGTACCGTATGCAGAAATCTTCGAGCCCGAAGACCGAGTCACTTCGAATGTCGTGGGCGTCGGGAACCAACTCTTCGGAGTGTCGGAAAGTCCGGAAACCTGTTTTTTGTGTGCCAACAGCGTCCCGCCTTCGAAATTCGTATCGGCTCTGATAGTGACGTTCCTCGTGCTGTTGAGTGGAGCTTTGACAGTGATCGGGACTGCTGTTTTCTACGACTGGTGCAGACGACGTCGTGATCTTCAAGAACTCGAACGCGAACACACAGAAACGAATGCGGACGCTGTCGAGGTGGAAGCCCTCAGACGGGTGAGCGAAGACCGACCTCCGTCGTATGTGGAAACGCGTAAAAGCGACCTCCATCTAGCTGGAATCCCACCCCCTCTATACGAGGATTCATACAATGGCGAAATATCCCGGAACCTCACAGTCAGCTCGCCGCGGCTCACAAACATAAGAGGGAGTGTTCCAACTCTGGAGCCCATACACGAACGGAGACTGTCTTTATAGCCATATAGATCTATTTATTCAGAAGATTGGATGCAGAAACTCCAGGACCGCCACGCGGAACCTGTTCCATGTATATAAGATGTGGATAGAAATATTAGGAAATCGCTCCCACTTATTGTTGTGATGAATGGTCGTCGAAGAGCGCTGCTGTTTCGTTTCTGTAAGATCCGAAAATAACCCGCTTCGTGTACTCATGTAAAATAAAGAACATCATTACACTTAATTCCGTATCTGAGTTTCGCAATAATTTCGGAAACTTCTACCCGACGATCTCCCCTAAGTTTCCGCTCAAAAACAGCTCGGTACGGATAGATTTCTTCTGGGATTGTAATATTGCTCCATCAGATCCTGGAGCGACTTTGCCATTGAGTGATGGTTACGCATATGGAAAATCCCGCTCTTGAGTTCGGAGCGTCAAAGTCCGAACTCTACAGTCCGCCCGTGAGCCGCTGCATGCTTTTGTGTGAGGATGAATTTCCATTGGAAATGCAGCCGCACACCTTGATCGGGGCTTTGTGGATCTCCAGGTTTTTTTTTCGTGATTCCACACCGAACTCTCCATGTTTGCCAAATATAGCTCTTGGAACGCTTATTTTTTATCAGCATCGCGGATTTCATGACTTGCGAGCCACCAAGTCCGCTAATATTTCTCGGGCAGCCTGAATACGAGCTGTGGCGTGTGAGAGGGTGGAGAAGTCTCTTTATTTCTGGGGCAGACTTCACGTACTGTAGCTAGAGTGCCTAGAGAGTTTGTTCACTTGCGCTATCTGGCTCTGAGTAAGTATTCGAATTCGGTCAACGAAACTCGTATCTATGTGATTCATGCGGGGCTCGAGGGAATCACTTGGCCGTAAATTGCTCGAGAGAGTCGCGCGTGAAATTGATATCCGTGGAGTAGAGAAAGCTTGGGCGTTCGAATATCGCTTCGGAGAAACGAGATCATCCTTGGCTCGGGGACATTCTATCCGAGAAGTTCCAGGGATTCCTCGCTCTCCTTGTCTCCCTCTGTCTGGAATTTCCCGCGGACTGTCTGCCTCTCTGGGAATCTCGGACTACCGTCGACGTTCCGAATCATGATCAAACAGGGTTGGAACCGATCGATGCTAGAAAGCGCTCCATCACGAACAGTTGCGGTGCCACGCCGGTGGGACAATCCACCGGCTGTAGCTCCTTGATTTTCCAAAGAAGGAACAGTGTACCAACTTCCCCGATCTATAGGTGCTGAGTGCTGAGCAATGTCGAGGGCAAACGTGAAGTTCCAATCAATTTCTCGTCGTCGCTCGGACGCTCCGTCGAATGGAGGGCCCAAGCCTCAGGAGGGAGACTTGAAATCCATACTATATCTCGCTTTTTCTATTCGATATACTTCCTTATGAACATCCGAGATGGGCTCGCGGGGCGGGAAATAAGGGTGTACGTTACAAAGGACGCTATACCCTCTCGGGGTAGGAAGAAAGATCGATGATATTCTGATGATTTCCCTTCGACCGAAATTTCACCGGAACTATACGGATTTCTCAAAACAACATGCCGCAGCTGTTCCGGTCCGACCGATCCGACTCGATGGTCGCCTCAGAACGTCGAAATGATCGTTTCAATAGCATGATGGTCCCGTTTTCGTCCTTTCGAGATCACTGACCTCTTCGGCTTCTATCAGTCAAGAATGGAGCTAATTGTCTCTATGTATTGAATCGGGTCCTGGAATATATTTTGCAGGATATGTGCATGGCGTCACGCACATTGAGCGAGAGATCCGCCGCCGTCCCGTCATCCGGCGTAATGTTTGTTTCCGTAGAAGGTCTGCGGTTGCACGTGATCGCCCCCTCTGACCCTTCCCGAAGCGAAGCGGTCTTCGACTTCAATCTGCGTCAACACGTGGTTGGGATCAGTCTCCTGTGAGGGACCGCTGGACGAAGGCACTAAGAGCGGTATCTTAGAGTTGACCACTAAAATTTCTCATTGAATCTTCGCACACAAAGGCTCCCGTCCGTGGGTGTCAGGGTGGCTTCCGACCTTACCGGAAATAAGCTTCATTTCCTGAAAACTACTCTTCAGTAAAGACGTCTCGATCGCACGATTCGGAAACCGATTCCCCCCGAACGTCACGGGCCACGATGATGGTTCGATTCTGATCCAGAAGGACTGATGATTCCGTATTCGTGCGAGACACCGCCTCGAGCGCGTGTTTTCCACCTCAAAAAAAAGAATTGCTCCCGGATCGCATCCGCGGTGCTTCCAAAAATCGATGGGGTCCGCCGCTCCGGCGTCCGATCAAGGCAGACAGACCGGACACAGAAAAATGTTGCGAGTCCCTCAGAGAAGTATTAAAGAATCCCTCGAAGGCTTCCGATGAATGTGACAGAATCTTTTTTCCGGGACCTCCTCAAGGTGACACATTTCACTCGGCGGCTCTCTCAAGCTCGGTATGCAATCGCCACATCGCGCACGAAAAATCGAATATCGTCCGATGACGGGACGGACGTACGAGAAGAATGTGTCCACCGTGAATCGTGGCGACCCTGATTCCCCTGGAGCTGCACACGTGATGTCGTTAGTGATAAGTTCCAGCGTGGTTCAACCAGGTCCGGGTGTGAGGGCGAACGTCCGCTTCTCCCCGTTGCGGCACCTCTCCTCTGTCAGTGACTCTTCCGCAACATGCTACTGATTTAGAAGACACCAGAAATATCTCACATTGCGCTGCTAGGGCATCCGCCGCTCCACTGTAAGTTCCGCATTGAGCCGAATTCCCGGAAATTGTCGCTGAGAACGGAAATTGGACGGAAAGAAAATCGAGACCTGACTTATCAGATGGTCCGAATCAGGCAAAAGGCTCCCCAGAGGATTGTAGGACAACCCATCCCCAGAAAGAAGATAGCTCCAATACCATAGAGCCGTCAGCGTTGAAGTGCGCTGAAAACCGGATAGGTATTAACCTTTGGGTGAGTTCGGTCACGTTCTCTCCGCCTCGATGAATCACTCCTCATGACAGGAATAGTAAAATGTGAGCCGCGTCGGCACTTATTCCATTCAGCTTCAAGGTACGAGGCAGAATCGTTCGGGCCGAGAATTTCACGGGAATCACTTTCCGACTCTTTGAGCCATATGCGCGGTCGGATCGCATTACGCTCATCGCTGATCCGCTCGACTCAGGTCACGGAACTCAGGTTCCGTCGCCGTCCGTCGGAAACGATGAGCTCTTTTAATTTCCAATGAGCGGCGCACGATCGCATGATATTGCTCTTCAAGAGAGCTCTCAACCCGGCAAATGATCATGCAATTCAGGCTTAATAGCTCGATTCCGATTCCCGATGCAACCTCGAAGTCCTCGCTAATTGGGAGTTTCGCCGCACGAGGTTGCAGATCAAATCTCCTGAGAGCGATCCAGAGGAAGCTCCTGAAAATCTATGAGACGGCCCAGTCTCGTCCAATCCTTCGTGATCCGGGGTATTCTGAGTCCGCCTAAGGTTGACTCCAGACGTGTTCCTGACCCCCCTCAATTTAGATTTCTTACGATTATCATCGACGACGACCTCACCGGGCGCAACGCTCGGAGATACATCGAGTCACGCCAAGGCTGCGATGAGCCCCGTTACTCGGATAGAGGGCGACCTCTAGAGGGCTATCCGGCCTTCCCTTGAATCTCCCCCCCCCCAAAAGGGCCAGCCGAGAGGAATAGAGTACGATCAGGAGTTTCCGTACAGAATCCGTTGCCTCGGAGTACGCCGTAAAACTCCGATTCGTCCGACGAGGGCGAGCAAATCAATTATTCTAGTGTGTCGTTCCGGAGATTCCTTTCTTCACGACGGAAAATGAAAGCAGTATTCTCGCGTCCGACGTGCGTCACGGGATCGCGTGACTGCGGATGCTCCCAACGAAACCAGTCGTACCCGGATTCGAATGTCCCACGCTCGTTTTCCATAGTACTTCTCATACTCATCGATGATCAGGAGAAGAAACGTCATTTATTAATACACTCTCTCTCGCACGTTTTTCGGCTGCTTAGGTAACAGTACATTGAAAGTAAAAGGAGGTGAAGGAGAGGGGGAAGTGGGAGCGGATAGTTGTAGCAATAACAGCGGTAACGGCGCTTTACCTAATAAGGGGTTTTCCAGCCGGGGGCTGGAGACTAGATCGTAGCGACTTATCTTCGAAATGAGGTCTGGGCCCGCTCGATCGGGGAATCTTTGACCTTGGTCCTCGCTTAATGCTCTCGGCTTCTCAGAGATTGGACGGACGCTCGTATGCACGGAAAAACGATCAGATACATGTGCATTGCGGCGACCGACCGAGCACAAAAATCGGGCAAGACCTAGAGCGCGGTGCGCACAGTGAAGCGTCCCTTCCGCTCGACGGCCCTTCCGGCACTGTCGTCGTCGGTTTTCAACGAGGCGTGTCCCGATTCGGAGTCCGAATCCGAGTAGTCTTCCGTCGGTATCGGCGGCAGGATCATCACGTCGTGCGGGTTATGGTATTCGACGGCCGGTGTGCTCTGGCCCGATCGGTATCCCGAAGACACGGTTCGAAGAGGAGGGGGCGGAGGCGACTGATGCCGGTGGGCGCCTCGGTGAGCTCTCAAGGAGTCGGATCCGAGCTGTAAGGTAAGCATAGGATCCATTCATTAGAACCATCGATGGGCTCAGAGCCCCGGGAAATGAATGACCTCAAGGCCGTTCAAAGGATGAAGTCAATTTAAGTCACGATCGGCCCTAATGGAGGCTCTGGCGAGTGAGTAGCCGTGGACGCGAAGTCCAGGCGTTCGCATCAATCATGTGCTCCGTACTAGATAGCGAACTTTAATAAGAGACTAGCAAAAAGAAAACAGAGCGGCAGTTTGGCCGCACCGAATCTCTGAAGACATCGCAGACGCGGGAGAAACAAATGGCCCCGCAAACGAGTTTGCAGAGCCTAGTAAATAAGGAACGAGGCTTCGGGGCGCTCTCTGAGCGATTGCTGCAGAGTTTAAATCCCAAAGAGCTATGCGGTTCAAAGCTCTTAGGGTACCGGAAAGTTTTTGAATTCGCCCGGAGTCCGCCTCGACTGTCACAGGACGGTCCAACTCGAATGACTCGACTCGATTCGTCCAGAAATGGGCTTAGAGAAAGTATTCATGAGACGTCGCGATTCCTCGGTCACCGTATCCCGCCGGGTCAATTTTCTCAGAATGCTTGATAGCATTCGCTTAGCCTCGGTTTCGGATTTAATCCTTTGGAAGTTCGCCGGAAACTCTCAGCGTGACCCAAATCGTGGGTTCCTCAATCGTCGTAAGATCTCGCTCCCCTGCGATACCCCAATATTTCGAGGGGTATCGAACGCCGAAGCAGACCGCTCCGGATCGTCTAATGGATTTCCGGGATGTTTCCACCCTTCGAGGGGAACATCCACCTCCCTGACTGCACAAGTGCAGCCCTACTGCTTGCATCAAACGGAATACATAAATAAATAAATCCATAAGTCCGTGAGTAGCCGTCGCACGAGACTCGGAATCACCGTCCTAGGAAGCAGGAGTAATGGACGTCGATGTGGACGGCAACAACGATTCGGTGTCCCGAACGGAACACAGCTCCTCTCGGAGCTCGGAACAAGCTGGCATCCGTCATGGACTCGGAGCTCATGACATATGAATCCGTCGGTCCAAGGTTATTCCTTGGAAGAATCGTGTGTTTTGTTCTTCGCGAGTGGGCCCCCGGGACAGTTACTCTCGAAACGGGAAAGCGGGGAAAAAAGGAACAGATAAGAACGCTACATCGAGATTCCGAGTACTCAGTGAGCCACCGAGCGCTGCTGATGGTCGAGGTTCCGTACGAAAACTGCAAAACCATCCTCTGCAAATGGGAATCGATGGGGACGACCTAGTCTTCTCGAGCAAGATCATAAGTGAAGTAAAAGGAGCGAGATTGGGAGGAATTATGAGGCTGGTATCCAAATTCGGGACAGACTTACGTTGTGCAAGGGAACATCTGTGAAGTTTGCGTCGTTTATGATACAGGTCCGGAGCTCTGGCGGCGGTGCTGGAAGATTTTGGTGATCTTCTCCGTCTTGAAAGGCTCCATTAACGAAAGAATTCCCGCCAGTCTGATTCGACGGCGCATTCACGCTGTTCGGGCTCCTGTAAAAAGTGCTGATACGCACGAGGGCTCTGTTTTAGTTCGTTTCTTTCTAGATTCTCATCGTATCCATAGGAACCAACTTCTGTATCCAGACACAAAGCAGCGGAGAATTCCGATCGCTGGAGAATAATGGCAGCGAGGAACCCTATCCGAGCATTATAATGGACATTCCTCTTCGGGACGGGGGCTGTCCACGGCAATTTCTCTGCGTCTAATTTCCGGATCTGACTTACCTATCTCGTCTAATGGTGGGGAAGCCGTAGAAGTCGTCACCATTCGCGGCGTACTGGTGTTCCCTGAAACAAGCATTTCTCCTGAGAATCCACGTCTTGACGTGACCAACACACTGTGTTACAAAGTACATCCTAATCGTACACTCTTCTCGTCCGTAATTCATTTAGAAGAAGGAGATAATGCTGAATCAGTGGAGTAAACGTGAGAGAAACTTGCTCCTGTAGTGTTTACCAAGCAAGCGGTGAGGACTCGAGATAGCGAATGTCATTGGGAGATTATCAGATGCGGTACGAAGCAGGAAAATTTCTCATTCCCCCAGCTAGCAGGACTCGCGACCCCCTAATCACTCATGACTCGGCTTCTCTAAAGGAGGAAGGATGAAGTCCTTAAGGGAAGGCGAAAAGAAACACGCAGCTACGTACTTGGTGTTGAAGGTCTTGATGAAGAACTCGTGATGTGCTTCTCTACGGGATCCTCGTACACTGCGGAGAGGAAAATTGTTTGGAATTTCAATGAAACCACTCAATCGGGAGATCTCCCGGGGGTACCCGGCATCGTTTCTGTTTGAGGGTCGATTTTTTCCCCCGCGGCAGGAATCGAGAATCGAAATTTGAAGAGTTCAAGTTAGGATGGGGCTCCCATTCAGCAAGCTCGAAAAAACAGCTCAGTCATCATCCCGTGAGACGGGATCTCCCGGGTCGGGAAACCTCGACAGACTGACCTCAACAGAAAAACCCTCTAGCATAAAAGATTCGAATCCGAATTTCCGAATTCGAGAGAGGAATTCTCTAGTCTCCAGCCCTCAATCCTTTCGAGGTTCCTGCCTCGGACGAATTGTATTGTGGAAGACTTCCCCGTCTCCTGTTGATACCTCATGCTGGTGCTCGCATGGGAAAAATTCACGTGTTGATGAACAGTTCAGCCGAGTTCCCCGGTGCGACCCAGAGACCAGCACAACAGGTCACACGCGCGGCCTTTCAGGATCATCGAGCGAACCCGACGCCGGAAAGAAGCTCCAAGACTCTGTAACAGTAGCTTTCGCGGCGATTTGAAGGCTGCCCAGAAGACGTTTTGATGGATCATCCTGTGTGTGTTCTTGGAGTTCAAAGAGATGACGGATGAATCGCATCGACTTCACGGCGAACTCAAACGGAAAGTCGGGTGAAAGTCAGCAACGCGGAACTCCGCGTCGGGCAACCAGGTTACCGCGGGGAGCGTCATCGAAAGCTTCACGGACGTGGAAAAATCCAGGTCGATGCAGAGTGCAGCAGTACCACGGAGCTATATACAACTGGGAATGATGGCTCCTGGATTGAGCTCTGGCAGCTGCTCCCGAGTCGGCGTTCCGAAATTCGCGTAGAATATCGGAATACTTCCTGCCTACCGAAGAAAAAATCGGGACGGCTCCAGGTGCTGTGCCTCCAGGCTGCCGCGCGGTGAACGGCGGATTCTTCCCCTTTCACATTCACGCTGTCACTCGTCCCTCCGCTGCCTCTCGGAGCTCTGTCATGTCATGAGTCATAATCCCATGCTACTTCCATCAATACTCCTTGTGGTCCTCGTCGTGATTGGGACAAACCCGCCAGCACGCTCAGGAGAAGGGCTCTGCGTGGCAGGAGAGGGAGAACTTTCGCGCATCATGTCCCCTAGTATTTCCGCGCTTCATGTTCCTGTATGACATGTGAGCTCCACGGAATTGAGTTTCCTAACATGAGATAGTCCCCTATCTAGCCCGCTCTTTTGTCGGTGCACCGACCGAATCTCGGACAGTCGATATATTTCTTCCCTTTTATATTACACGATTGTGATTATTAATACTCACGCGAGCCTCCACTTAGTACAAAGAAACACCGCTAGCAGGGCGAATACGATGACAGCTACAGCTAGGGAGACGCTCAGAATCTGCAACTGGAACAGTTTCGCATCCAAGAAGCGAACGTGCGCTGCATCCGCGAGAAATTCTTTCCCGGGTCGCCAGTCTTCATAGCCGCAGGTTCTGCAACATTGGAAAGAGAATTTTGAGTTCTCTCTGCGGCTCCTCCGGAATTTGTTTCTCCAAAGCTGTCCGTACGTGCGACCGATAAACTGAGAGAAACGCGCTTCCGGCCACGGAGAGCCTGATCGAAAGCCAAACGGAACGCTCCATCAGCTCACTGACAGAGTGAACAATTTTTCTTCGTTTAGGCCTTCGCATCGTTCCGTTACCTTAGCATGTTGCCTCCGCGGATGAGCTCGCCACTAGTTGAGTTGAGCCCCAGTGAGAAGAGCACGTATTGAGTTTCAACGACGCGAACTTCTTTGGGCAGCAGCAAACATGGCGGCTTAGGGTCTTCTGATGAGCTAGGAAAACTCTTCGTCAAGGTTTCCGTCAGCCTTTTCCTGTTCGCCATTGCAGACTCTATCTCCCTGGAATATGAAATTGCTCAGCTCACTTGGTTGATTGGCGGATCGGATGAATTTCATTTTCGGAAGAGGGACGATACAGTTCGAATATTGAGTGTGGCCGGAGCGGGGCGAATCTTTCTCCATATCCAGAATTGATGTGGTGCCAGAACGGATCCGAAACACCTAATTTTCCTATCGAATCGATTGACGAGACCCCCGCTCCAGGACGAGAGTTCGGTGACATCTCGAGGGCGTTGAATCAGAAGTTCTCGCGAGAGATTTAGTCATCACTGTTCTCTAAGAACCCTTTCGCGCGAGCCTCGACTCTTTCGCTGTCTCAGCAACAACCTCCTCAGGTGAATTCTCTCCCGCTGATTCGGCTGAGCAACGTGGCAAGACATTCATGCGCACAAAATAAGCGGCTAGCACCTATCGCGACCGGGAAGTTTGGACGCTCGCAAGGAATATTTGATGTGAGAATGCACATTATTCCCACATGACCTCTGCGGCGAGCCAGCTGGGGGAAATCAACGAATGTTCGATGCTCTGGGAGTTAATTGTAATCATAATAATTATGATAATAATTGTAATCATAATAATTATTCGAAGTCTTTGTGAGGATCTCCTCTGCGACGGAGAGGCTCAGAGGGAGATGCGGTGTAGGTAAATTTGTGAAAACGACTCGTGGCTGCTGCGTTGTTGGCCTGCTTACTGAAATGAGTAGGCGCTCTGCAGCTCGTCTTCCTCGACGGAAACTCTCGATATTCTCCCAGAGTGCCCTCCAGGATTGAAGGGCTCATTCGCTGAAAAACGGCTTCAGAGCCCCTGGAGGAATAAACATTCCGGAAAATGGCTGAGGACGCCCAGAGGAATGATCTGCAGCCGCTGCTCAGTCTGTAGGCTGAGCTCTGCCTGAGCGCGTGATCCGAACGATTGTTGCCCGATAAATGTCTTCGAGTCCTGACTCATTCCTTCGATTTCGCACCCGATTCGATCGTGCGTCGGAAGCTTCTCCTCCGATTCCTCACGTGGTTCTTCTCCGTTTCCTTGACTTCCGTCTTGCAGGAATTCTCGGCTCTATTCCGAAGCGCGCCCCTCGCGCAGAAGAATCGTACCGGAGGAACGGTGCTCATTAGCCTCGGAGCCCCACGCCGCGATTGTATATACGCGAATATCGCTGACACTCCGAGCGATTGTCAGGCGACCCCGGAATAAAGGTGGACGCCCACGGATATTGAGGTCAAAACGGAACTCGCGCACTAGCTTGTGATCATGTGATCCAAACAGATGGGCGCGTGTTCCGCCGACTCGATCCCCATCATCTGGATTCGTCCGTTATTTGTTGTGTATGGGTTCGGATCGAATAAGCATTCCCGGGATGCTCCGATTTAGGTCCCGAAAACGACGGCTCGGTTATCGAAAAATCTCCGATCGCTAGTCTTGGGGGGAGAGGTCCCCAAGGGCATATGCTCGGGGCGAACGAGCGGCCCCCCTGCGTCTCCTGCTGGTGCTGGCGGTCAAAACCGAGCCCCGGTCGAGCTTCCAGGTGAGCGTACGAAGCTTCCCCATCATCTTCCGTATCATCCAAGGTGCGAGCAAATCGAATTTCACAGGATCGAGAGAACGCATCGGAATTCAGGGCTTCTTGCTGCTCTCGATCCACACAGAATACTGGACTGGTCTTATCCGACTTATTGTCCGAGAGGCCCCAGAGCTTCATATTTTTGCTCCCCATGTTGTTCGTCGAAGAGCCCACTCGAATCTGAAGACCGTCATTTCGAACAGCTCTCTCCGGGGATTCAACCCTCACGGATTGCGGGGAGTCTTCGTCTCCAAGAGAGAGATTGAGAAGTCTAATTGAACGACTGGAGTATCGAATGATAATAATGAGAGCATCAACCATGAATCAGCTCTCTTCTGCACCGCTATATATCAGCGTCAGAGACGGCGTTAATATTTATGGAAGCGAACTTAATCGCTCTCTCGTTCGGCTTCTCGAGCAGCTCTTGTCAATATTGCCGTGCAGGCCGAGAATAATTAGATGGCCCGCATCAATGACTCTACCTCCAAAGCCGAGACAAGATCCAGGGCCTTCACCGCGAGGGCTCTGAATACATTTCCCGATGATTTTCAGGGAAACGAGGTCTGTCTCGAGGCCAAGAGCGTCGATTGTTTCCGATGGTTGCTCTTAATTCCTGCACGGCTGTTCCGCTAAAATATTCATGCCGTGAATTCCAGCGGCGGAATAACCGGCGGTGGGCCATCCGGAACACCCATTCCTCGTCTGTATAGAGCAAGTCGGCGGGAATTCTCAGCAGGGTGGCTCGAAAAACCGGTGCCGGCCAATCATCCTTGAATATTCGATCAGATCACCTGAATTTCCCACCAGAATTCGGTATCCCGTCAGCCGATGGAGTGTCTACCACCGATTGACACGACATGGACACCTCCCGACGGGCTCTTGAATAGCAATCATTAAGCGATCCTGGGTTCGCTCCGATTAAGAGCACTCGTTTTGGCAAGTCTCTCCTCAAAAGTGCTCTTGTCAAGGCGGAAGAAAGATTGTAGATCAGGTGCAGACAAGGGAGTCGAGGGCGCGACGGCATGCGACACTCCGCAGTCGAGAGTAATCTATCGGAGGTCAAGTACACTATACTTATTTCGGAGTTCTCCCGCGAAATTACGAAAGGCTGATGCCATGGTCGAAGCCTGGATCGAATTGCTATATTGGACATTGTCATCATGCCCCATGTCAAACGAGGGGTTCACGCGGAGGCGGTACTTAGATGGAATCGCTCGTTCTTCTCGCGTAGTTAGGTGACTCGACTTGCGTGCCGCGGCATGATGAGATGCAATCAGAATCCTGAGAACTGTGAGGGACGGGTTCGGGAAACTTCGACGATCCATGTGCGCTGTGATCTGGCGATCTCAAGACGATCTCTATGATCGGAGATCGTGAAGAAGAACAATGGCGGATCGAATCAGAGACGATGGTGTTTTACAGGATCCCTAATTTCGAAGAACTTTACAGGATTCCTAATCTTTGGGTGTATAGCTCCAAACCTGCATAGCCAGGGACCCCCCACCCCCAGAGAAATCTAGCAGGTTTAACGACAAAGTTTAATTGGAATCGAAGCGATCCGAGATTAAGGAGACTCACCTCGTGATATTCAAAGCGTCATCGAGCGAAGCAAGTTCCTGTCCATGAACGAAATCCAACGACACTCGTGTGATCTGGAAAGGCAATTCCAAGAAGCTGTAGAATTATTTGATGCTGATAATAGTACGCAGGGCCGGGCGAGGAAATCGGGCAGTCCAACATTCATGACTGCGATCCACAAACTGCTCCCGATAGTCCGAGAACATGAATCATATCGATGCAGGACAAGCTCGAGATCAGAGAGAAGGAAAAAGCTCCCCGCGAGGGGAACGACCTCATCAAGGTCCGAAAAACACAAACGGAATGAAAGAAGCGTCAGCGAGTCGTGGAATAGCTTCTTCAGAGCTTGTGTCCTATTCTTGAAGGCTGATCGTTAAGCTCCCTCGCGTCGGTTTCAGGTTTCAACGGAGAGCAACATCAAAGGAATAGTTTTTCTCGACGGTACTTCCTCTCAGGTTGTAATGACTTTTTTCGAAGGTCTCGAATGAGTTCGACGCAAAGTTCATCAATCCGTTCCGTCGGTCGCTGACGTGACGATTGATTAGTCTACCTCTATTCGGAGGGCGAGAGATAGCAATAGATCGAACGAAACAACTCCTCTTTTTTTTCTTTCATTCGCCATGGAAATAAGAGAACACCGCGAATCTTACCACTAAGCTAAATCCCTTCTCCGGATTGCGCGGATCGTCCGTTGCTGACATCGGTTCTTCTTCCTCGGCCGGCTTCCGTTCGACTAGCGAATCGTTGGCAACGCTATCAGTCATGATTCCGGAGTTTGTCGCCGACGATTCCATCGAAACTGTCGTCGCTTCGGTTGAAAGGGGTGCTTTCGTCGTGGTCGTTGTCGATTTCGTGGTTGTCGTCGACGGCGGTGACGATGATAGCGATGTCACCTCGGCTGGCGACGGTTCAGCGACGGGTGTCGTCTTCGATTCGGTAGCAGGCGTCGTCGTCGTCGTCGATGACATCACGGTCGAAGCCGCCGTCGGAATCGTTGACTCGAGACCGGAGATTGCAGCGGTTGAGGGCGGAGACTCTGTGGATGCCGGCTCTTGTTGCTCCCGCTGCCCGGTGTTAGGCTCCGGTGTGTTTGTCGGCGTCGTTGTGGTTTCACGCTGAGAAGGATCAGAAAAGATGAGTGTTGCCGAAGCCTGCGACACTATCCGCTTGTCTGAGGAACCGAACACAAGAGAGGGTGGGTGGCTCGCTCCTCCCGGGGGAATATATGAGAACAATTGATGATTCTCGCGATCTACTTTTCTCTCTCCTCTAATCCTCATGTCTCTCGGATCTGTTTGCTGCTGACAGGAAGGAATGTATTACCTCTTCTTTGAGATCAGAATCCTCGGGAGTTGCAGTCGGAGCTGTTCCTCCTGAATCTCGTACAACTCTCCGCCTGGATTTTGGGCTGGCTCGTGTTAAAGGCGTCGATGGCGTCGTCGGAGGCACATCCTCACCATCGTCGACTGGATTTTCACTGCAATTCATTCTCAAGAAAAACTCCTGCTTCTCGGGGGGTTCCTTGTCGTTCCATTGCAGGAGTGTTCCTCGCGTTCGGTTCGATTTCGTGACTGCTTTGATATAGGCCTGTTTTTCGAGGATTTCGCATTGGAACCCTGGCAGTAGAATATTGTACAAAATTTCCTCGGGCATGAGATACACCCGAAAAGAGCGATTTTCCTCGAAGTACAGGGCGGTCACATCTGACGCTGGAAGAATGAGTCATGAATGAGTAGGGTTGAGGTCCAACTGTCTTTTGGCTGCATAGCGATGTTGAGCCTGGTCCGGGGAACCCTATGTGAAATATGTTGTGCAAAACTCACGCGACGAGTTCGTGCTCCAAGCGGTCGTTGTTGAAGTTGTTGAGAGCAGCACGACGCTGAGAGCAGCAAGCAGAGGCCTGATGGGCGCAGCCTGAGAAGGTCTTTGAGTCCGCATCGTTGTTGAGCTTTGTTCCCAGAGAACCATCAGCGATTGATTCGCGAATACTTCATCATGCTCGCTCCTCCTGAATCTCTCCGCCTGCGATGGAAATATTGTGTTGCCTCGAGATAATTCAGTCATTGAAGGTTTCAACGTTCACTCAGCGCGCTTCGAGTGAGCCGAAGGATTTGCCTGTTGAAATTGTGAGCCTGGACAGCTTTTGCGGATTTTTATCAAAAATTCTCGAATGGATCGTGAGGACAATACTCGATTCAGAGAATCCACTTCAATACAGGGTGAAGGATATTTTTCGTTTTCGCTTCCCCTAGGATTCCGAACAGTATTTCCGAAACCCTGGGGATTTCCCGCGCGGGGTCGGATCAGTCGCTTGCCCAGGGAAGGCAAGGGGTGGCGGAGGAAAAGAGCCAACCAGAAAGAAGACTCTTCCGGTTCTATTCCGGACGAGAGTCCTGTCGGAAAGAATGAAAGCAGACCAGACGGAAGCTCCAAGGGAGACACTCCATGATGTCCCAGACCAGCAGGCAAGAACGTAGGCTTCCGTGCTTTGTGAGGCTTGAACTCTGCCCAGTAGCAACGCGGTCACAGTCCCAGAGCGGGAATCATTCCCAATTTCCTGCGAGTTCTTCGCGAGGAATGCCCGCTGCCTCATAACTCGGGCCAATGTTCTCGCGAGAGCTTTCTAGGATGGTTGTTCAGGTGGGTCAGAATCTCCCGCCCCCGTACAGCTCGACAGACTGACTGACTGAGTGGCGGACCAACTCACTCACTCTCACTGCAAAAAGTCGCGGGATCGGAAGTGAACTTGTTTGCAAGCTCCACTTGAAACTGCTCCAGCACTGCACGTCTGCTGTGCCGTCGACGGCTGCTCGCTCGTTCGTCAGCTCAGCAGGGTGGAAAGTGTCGCTTACACAACACGGCGGAAAAAACGTGAAACGTCAACACTGACATATCTGGGGAGCAACATGCTCCGTTCGAATGACTGCCAGCTGAATGATTAATCGTCGTGGAAAGGTTTGCTTGCTCCCATAGGATGCTGCCTCGTTGGGGAGGAGAAAGTTTCCCTCGAGAGGAGGTGCAGCTTGTTGAAGCATCGCATGAGCTTTTTCCGTTCCGTTTTTCATGCAGCCCGGAGAAATAGCCCTCCCTACTCACTTGAAGCGAACGCTCGTCGACCTCGGAGAGAGTCATTCTACTTCGACGAGTCACCTATGCTGAATCCCGGTCAGAGAGAATTCTTACGGCAATGCGCGTGGATCGATCAGCTTTGCTGATCCGATCGAATATCTGAGGCGAGAGAGCGCTTCTGTCAATGAAGGGAAAGCGCGCTTCAGAAGTCAGAGCCCGGGGAAAGATTGCGTACTCGATACGCGAACCCGCTCGTGACCCGAGTTTCCGACCTCAGAACGTAGTTGGGGCATTCTTTGCGACATCAGTCAGAGCGAACTTTGATTTTTCAGAACACTGCAGTGCTCAAGGCCGAGCACTGCTGGTGCTGGTTTTTAGCGCTTTTCTGTTTTCGCTGCATCCTGAGGTCTCCCAGCCTCCCATAGAGAAGTTTCGATTCCCGTTTTTCCCGGGGAAAAGCCGAGGAGAAGAACTCCTCCCGGCAAAGGGACAGTGGGATAATTGAATTCTCGTGAACGCCCCCGATCCTCATTCCCCGGCTCCGGAAGAACGGGGAAAAGAGGAAAGCGCGGTCAGAGGGAGCGTGGTACCGTCGGGCTAGGAAAAACCTTCTTCGGGGTATCGCGGCAACTCTGAGTTCATTAGGGGCTTCCGAGAATGACTCCAAGCCTTTCCCCGGAAGAACGTCTCCGAGGTCAGCTTGAAAACGTCGCTGGCAAGGAAAGCTGATAGGATCGAACGGCATCGTATGCGGATAATGTTTGCCCCACTCGCTCAACAAGGTACCAGGTATCGACTAGGCACTTGCAGGATTTCATTCGAGGAGCAGCGCGACGCGTCCTTGCCGCAATAAACGAGCCGGGCAACAATTTCCCGTCCCTCGTTGCTCGAGGACCGTCGACAAACAAATCATACCGACCGAATGGGGAAAGAAGTGCAAAAGAGAATCAAGGGAGTCGATTGGAGACCTCATTCTGCCTACTCGTCCCCATCGGAACGACGTACAACACGCACTCGACGGCCGAGGAGCCTTCGTTCTTGAATGTTCCATCTTCGAGAGAATCGGGAGTGCAATTTCCGCCGTGTCCGGGAGTCGACAGGAAGCTTTTCGCAACGAAAATATCTCGACAGAAACAGTAGTCCGTCGATGTCCAGCATGGATATTGGTTCCTTGACATCATTCCTCTCTTGTGACCTGAAGAGTATTAGAAGGCGTGTTTCGAAATGTCACGCCTCGGGATCGCATGCCAACCACCCAATAAACGGTCGCTGGGGTCTCCGTAAATCTCCTCGATTTTCCCATTCTCTGCTCCCCCTTCTCTCCAAGCCTCGAATTCGGATCGGAAAGATATTCCACTGGATATTTGCAACACGTTCGCGAGCAAATCTTGCGTTTGTAACGAGCAAGCGTTGGGACAGGCAAGCCCAGCCGTGGGCCTGTCTGCAAGGCCCCGTGCCGTAACTCCGCCATTTGTTCGCATCGGTAACAGCCCCGAGCTCGTTTTGACCGTGTCGCGATAGGGCACGTGTCGAATCTCCATCGGGGACTTGTTGCACATGACGCGAAAGAATAACACGACAGGAAGTCGTCCGATATATTCGACTGCAGAGCTGTCAAATGTATTCAGCCCTTGGAGTCCCGTTCCGACTCCGTTCGGTGGTGCGTGAGTGACGTTTAGATCTCGCGGAGTCCATCGATTCCATCAAACTTGTTGCTTCGTCCATCGAGGACCTCTGCCGTTAGGGGAAGGAATCACCACGCGGAGCTCCGGAAAGCAAGCGCTCTAAAAAGCGTTGTCGACTCCGGTGGATCGCCGCCTGATAGATCGAATTTTCTCATTGCTGGAGATCGCTGAAGATTTCATCTCATTGCTCCCGAACCAGACTCTGTCCATCAAGCGGTCTGGAACTTTCTTCCTATGAGAATGCAAGGGGTGACTTATGCGAGGGCGAGGGTAGTCCCATTTGGATTCGGGATCGAAACCGATTCCTTTCAAACGAATGCATAGAGTTTCCGAATCGACCCTCTTGCTGCTCGGGTCGGGACTCTCTGAGGAGCTCCTGTCTTGGCTTCGCCGCTGCTCAGCTGCTCCCAACAAGATTCCCGGTTGTGAGGAATTCAGGCGTAAACTCCTACAAGATGTTTTTCCAGACAGATGCGATTGATAAACTCGCGGATAGCTCGCGCGATCCGGCCGAAGTCAGAGGATCGAGCTGCCTGATTCTCGCTGAACCGCGCGTCGCAACCTCTGTGGATCTCCACAGCAAGACGCTTCCTTCCGGAAGAATGATTCCTAAGACTACATTCGGTTCTAAGACTACACATGGACGGAATTATTTCGTACCTCCGTGCATTCATGAGCTCAACGTGGGCTGGATGGAGATTCACGGGTGCCTCTGGGGAACTCTCCTCGAGCGAGCGGAGACTTTCGTTTACGCCGCCAGGTAGTGCCGTGAGTGAGAACGAGCGGATACTAAGTCTGATGCGGCTGCCGGATTGACTTACCGTCCCGTGAGCGATGCGAGTCCCACACTGGACCTTAAGAAGCTCAGCGGGAAGCACTATCCCGCTCGCAGAGAGTCAGTTCCTCAATCGATGTTTTGGTTGGACTTGTCGTCGTAACCATGGAGATGCCGAGCCAAGCAAAATGAGCGACCACTCTGAATGCCCCCTCGCATGCCCCCGGACCACTCACCCTCAACTCGGGGGATAAGCCTTCGCGCACTCAGCTTGACCTCTCCCTGACTATCATTGGTCACATAGCATTCCTTTTGAGCGGAGATCGTCTGATGGGAAATCCTAACTTATGAATTTACCCATGACTCTCCGGACTCTCTCTGGATTAGCTCCGAGCGCGAGAAGCTCCGTCAACACCATCGATTCGGTCCACATAACTCGACCCACAGGCAGAACCCCCATGGACATCGATAGGAGTTGCGTTATGGCTCCTCGTGAACTCACCGACAAGCCCGAAGATCCCAGGATCAAAGTGATTCCTCTCAACTGACCCGAAGAACATCAATCTTTAGTTCCTCGTCAGCATTAAGCGTTACGGGGAAGTTTTCCCTCTGCAGGACTGGACAGAATCGTCTTCGGAAAAATTAATTTTTCTCTCGCGGCTCCACGGGTTCGCACCTAAAAGCATTGCGATGCATACAGATATGCGACCTGCCCCCGGAGCCCGTATTTTCCCAGCAGAGCAAGACTCTCAAACGTATGTCACGAAGGCGGTCTTTAGTTCGCTCCCGATGAGGAACAGGCTCGAAGCTCTCCATGATTTACTCTCTGTTCCGGTTCAGCTCCTCCTTTTTCCGAGACAATAGCTCTGGGACAATCACGTTCAGCGTCTCCTTCGTCAGATGAATCGATCGAATACACCAATGAGGTCGATTGCTCTGTGATTCAGGTTACTATAGAGCTATAGGGAACTAATGAGAGGAAGAGAACTGACTCCTCTCCCGAACGAGGAGCGCTTTCCTTAAGTTCCATATCAGATCCCTGCCAGTGTGGGGCAAATTTCCGCCGTGATTATGATTATGATTTCACCGTAATCATACGCATGCGTATGATTATGACCTTAATCATACGCTTGAGTATGATTATGACCGTAATCATAATCACACGTGTGATTTTGATTATAATCATAGTCATAATCACAGAAATCACCGTAATCACACGCTTTCGTATGATTATAATCATAATCATACGTGTGATTATGATTATAATCATACGCACTCGTGTGATTACGGTCATAATCATACGCATGCGTATGATTACGATAAAATCATAATCATAATCACGGCGAAAATTTGCCCCACACTAGCAGGGATTCCCTGCTAGCACTGATTATTTATCTGTCCTCCGTCACTTCGGGGAGGATCAGCCATCCTGACGTATAAGCCTCCCGTTATGTTCCCTCGCCGATCCCGACCACATAATGCGCGCCCGGATGCTCGAGTAGTGTGAAGAATATTGTCACTTCTTCGGCAGCGAGTTAGTGACCTTTTATGCCTCGAGTGATCGACTTAATTCGATGGGAATTCCGGCGAATAATCCTGCCCGGAATCATTCTAATTTTCCCCGTATATTCCGCTGAATAGATCCGCTTTTTTTAAACATGAAGATCTTCTTGATCTCGCTTGACCGTATCATCTCCCAGTCCCTTGAACGTGGAATGCACTTCTTATGTTCAGCCGCCTCCGGAGGAAGCTCGTGGCGAGATAATTCCCGATCCCCATAGTTTGGGAGAAGCTCGTTCGACTATGATGTCGACGACAATTATATCTGAGCAGCCTGAATTTCCTAGCGTATCGCTTCCTCCTGTAATGCATGAATTTTGAAGACCAGCCGATATGAGTCGACGGCTCGCGTCATTCGCAAAAACCTATTGTTACGATCTCAATCAAGATATCGCGCCAATAATGATATTGTGATCCCTGTTGTTCCAGAGCATGCGCTCTAAATTATTCGACTGCTAGAATAAACAGAAGTCAGTCCGTTTTGTGGTCACGAACCGTCAGCGCACTCAAATGTTCACTCTGACTTCCAGACGTAAAATCAATCATTAAAGCTCACTGGAGTTTAGTGAATTCAAATAACTGGCGACGAGGAGGAGAAGAAGAAACCCGTGTCACTTCGCTCCTACGTTTCGGAAGTCGAAATTCCGCTTTCTGAATTTCTCGCGCACGAAGTGGCTAAGCCTAAGTGAACAGCATGATCAACCGAGAAGGATTCCAGCCATTCCCGGCTTTCGTTCCTGAAACTGAAAAATGGAAATCCTGGACATCGAGGTTAGCTAGCCACCTAATCCTTCAAAAGTGCCAAGACGAAACGGAAAAACGATGCGCTATCATCGCATACATGGGGAGCGCGGCTTACGCGAAGCTGTATGACAAAATCCATCCAGAGAAGAAGCCATGCGACCTCACCTTCGACGAAATCATCAAGCAAGTAAATCAAATCTACGAACCAGAAGAAAATCTCTTCGGATCAAGAATAGCCTTCCGGAAGCTCGTGCAAGCTCAGGGTGAATCGTTGGCAGAGTTCGAGGCGCGTTTGCGCAAGTCATGCACAGATTGTGCGTGGAGGGATGCAGAGCTCCAATTCAATCTCATGGAGCAGTTCATCGCTGGCTTGATCAACAAGCAAATGAAACAGGCTGTCCTCATGAAAAGTGACAAGTTCACAAAGTTTTCAGAGCTTTTCGATTTCGCTATGAGCGTCGAGATGGCTCGTAAAACTGTCTCCGTTTCAGAACCTGTTTCGTCAAGTGGCTATTCGGTGAATTTCGTCAAGGATCGATCGGCGAAGTCACACAAAAGACCTTTCCTCAAACCGAAAGCAAATTTCAGAGGGAAACAGCCTGCTTGTTATCGCTGCGGAGACAAATCGCACCTGGCTCCTGCCTGCAGACACAAGTCAACTACCTGTGCTACCTGTGGGAAGAGTGGTCATATACAACAGGTTTGTCGATCAGGTCAGAAGCACAATTTCATTCAGCTGGAAGAACTACCGTTTCATTTCGTGGAAAGCGACGATCCAATTCGAGTGACCGTGCTCATCAACAATCATCCTGTTCGAATGGAGATCGATTCAGGCAGTGGAATTTCCACAATGCCTCTCCAAGAATTCCAGAGGATACTTCCTGGGTATCAACGTTTCGAGACCGACATATGTTTGAGGACTGCAACCGGTGAATCGTTCACCCCGCACTCATATGCCATGGTTGAAGTCAAGCTCAATAATATTTCCTCCTGCCTACGACTATATCTTTTCGACCAACCTAAATTCCCAACACTGTTTGGCAGGCAATGGCTCCGAAAATTCCCTCTCGATTTCAACAAGCTCATGGCTAAAGATGTTCTCCAACTACAAGCATCTAGCTCGTCGGTCACCGACTGTTACAAAACTCGTGCAAAAGAGCTACTCAAGAAGTATAAGAATCTACTGAAAGACGGTATCGGGTGTATTCCCAACTCTGAGGCAAAACTCGAGTTGACAACAGAAAAACCTCATCCTGTCTACATGCGTGCGCGCCCAGTCGCGCATTCGCTCATTAAGATGACAGACGGGGAATTGGACTATTTGGAAAAGAACGACGTCATTCAGAAAATCGACTGTTCGGACTGGTCTCACCCGATAGTCATAGTTCCGCGTGCTCAGGGCAAGAAAGTCAGGATATGTGGGGATTTCAAAGTGGGAATCAACAAATACATCCGAGTTGATGACCATCCCCTTAAGAATATCCGCCATGCGCTGGATAATATCGGTAATGGACTGCGATTCACCAAGCTCGACATCTCGAGTGCTTTCCTACATTTGCCTGTGCGTGTGTCCGATAGGAAATACCTTGTCGTAAACACCCACCGCGGCCTGTACCAATTTAATCGGATGTCAAACGGCCTGTCGAATGCATCGGCAATATGGCAAAGATTCATCGAGGGAATCCTGGCAGGCATTGACGGTGTCGAATGTGTTATCGATGATATAATTATCACGGCAGCTTCGGACGCTGAACACCTCCGCAGACTCGAGGAAGTTTTCGCGCGGTTGGATCGGCATGACATTCGTCTGAATGCTGACAAATGCGTTTTCTTTGAGGATACGGTGACATACTGTGGATTTCGGCTGAAGCACCAAGAAATCTTCAAATGCGAAGACAAAGTCGAAGCCATCCGAAAAGCACCAACGCCAACGAATGTGTCTGAGGTTAGATCTTTCATCGGCATGATTCAGTTTTATGCGGCATTTGCGCCAAAACTAGCAGATCTGGCACATCCTCTCTACGCTCTCTTGAAAAACGATGTCAAGTTCGTATGGGACGAAACCGCGGATCGAGCATTTCAACAAATCAAATCGGAACTGTGTTCCCCGAACGTTCTCACTCCTTTCGATCCTGATAAGCCATTACTGCTGGCAACAGACGCCAGCCCTTACGGCATTTCTGCGGTCTTGTCGCACAAATTTCCTGACAACTCTGAGCGTCCGATCGCTTACTATTCGAGAAGTCTCACACCGACCGAGAGGAAATACTCTCAAATTGACAAAGAGGCGCTTGGGATACGATGTGGCGTGGAAAAATTTTTCTACTACATTTTCGGGCGAAGATTCAAACTCATAACGGACTCGAAGCCACTCGTCCAAATTTTTTCACCGCACAAAGCACTCCCACCGTTATCGGCATCACGGATGCAACACTACTCAATATACCTGATGAACTTCAATTTCGACATCGTTTACCGATCCACGCACGACCACGGTAATGCAGATGCTCTCTCAAGATTACCCCTCAAAAGCGAACAGCTCCAAGAGATGAACGCGATCGACGTTTTCCTAGTTCGACAATTACAGGATCTCCCGCTCAATCTAGTGGATATTGTCCGCGAAACAAAAAAATCTCTTGAGCTAAAACCCCTACTGGATTTTCTGCATGGATCTGGAAGAAGAAATGAAATGACCAAATTCTTCGGCATCGATCTTATCGAGTTTAGTCTTCTCGATCAATCGGTGATTCTACGAGGTCACAGAATCGTCATTCCAGAATCCTGTCGGAAAAGAGTTCTCTGTGAGCTGCATGAAGGCCATTACGGTATTCTCAAGATGAAGTGTCTCGCCAGGCAGCATGTCTGGTGGCCCAGCCTGGACAAGGACATCGAAGAGCTGGCATCTGGATGCATAGCGTGTCTCACTCACGCACGAAACCCTCCAAAGATGATCCACAACTGGGAACAAACCTCGTACTGTTTCCAGCGAATTCACCTGGACTACGCAGGCCCTATCGGCAACAAATATATCCTGCTCTTGGTTGATGCGCATTCCAAGTGGTTGGAAGCGTTCGTCACAAATGACAAGACCAGTGCAACTACGCTCAAACATCTGAGGGAGACAATTGCTCGTTTTGGTATTCCGTCAATTATGGTAACTGACAATGATCCAACTTTTGTTTCTCATCAGATGAAGACGTTTTGTGCTGCGAATGGCATCACTCACAAAACGAGTCCTGCATTCCACCCGGCCTCAAACGGTCAGGTCGAACGTTACGTGGCGACTACGAAGACAGCTTTAAAGAAACTCTCATCCGAGGGAGGAGACCTGCAGGAGAACCTAACCAGATTCCTCTATAGACAACACATGGTCATCAGTTCTACTGGGGGATCACCGTCGTCACTCATGCTCGGTCGAGAGCTACGCTCGAGGTTGGACCTCCTTCGAGAAAAACCTCACGCTGTATCAGCCGAAGTCTACGACGACAAGAACGCCAAGTTCAAGCCTGCTGAGCTCGTCATGGTCAAAGACTTCAGAGGTCGGAAACCCACATGGATACCTGGAAAAGTTGAACGTCTTCTAGGCAAAACCATGTGCTCAGTGAGAGTGCCAAATGGCACTTGGAGAAGACATTTCAATCAGTTACGAAAGTGCTCGCAGAGTTTGGAAGTTGCTTCGGGTGGAGG
>NW_003805173.1:419921-420882 GCF_000255335.2 Galendromus occidentalis | reverse complement strand
ATCCAAAAGGCCGGGATAGATTGCAAGGCATGCTTTCGCAATGCTGGCCGAGACCGATGGACGTGAGGTGGGGGTGGGGGAGCATGAAATACATACATCAATAGACTTATCGCTCCGATGACTAAATAACCAAACAAATGTTTTTCATGTCTCGTCCGATTCTCGCATCTACCGGCGAATATTGGCGAATTCTTCGGCTCGAATGGCCGTCCCGATCGGAAATCCGAGACGGGAACTCATTGCAAAGGAAGAAATGCCGATTACGATCACGGCGACTCTAGCGGGCAATTCTGCATATGTCGTCTATGTCGCTGCCTCAAGGGTTGATAACATTCGCAGCCGGAACCCGGCCGGTCCGTGAGAGTGACTCATAGAGCAAATCGTCCGAGTGAATAAGCAGTCATGATATCTCTCTGACGGACCGACATTTGTTCGGGATGTTGATTATATCGGTACGGGTTGGCGTTTTTTTGGATTACACAGCTCGACAAAAAAAACTTTTTTCGCGTTACAAAGAAAGCGAAAGCTATTTCGGGGTAAACCGGGGGCGCTGAATCCGAATTTCTTAACAGATTTTCTCCATCAGGTCCAGTTTTTTCGTAATTTCACTTTTTTGATTTTTTGCCATTTTTCGTCTTTAAAAAATTCTAGCTCCGCCCCTGAGTGGACTAGATCGATGAAACTTCGGTGGCGGATAGAGCTCGGTTGGGGCTATACCTGGCCGAGTTTTGGTGCGATTCGTAGCAGTGGTCTCTGAGCTAGAGCCATCGGAAACTAAAGAAAAGAAGAAAAAAGTGGGAGAGGGACCTCTTAGAAAGCACTTGACGGAAAAACTAGGACCTTTGAAGCGGTCTGACCTAGACAATTCGATAGAGGAGGCTTTGACGAGCATTTTGAGACCAAGCAGAGCAAAATCGGTCGATCCATTTAGTTTTTATTCGCAAAAAACATTGAAAATTTG
>NW_003805173.1:407218-419728 GCF_000255335.2 Galendromus occidentalis | reverse complement strand
CTCCCTACTTTTTTCTTCTTTTTTTTAGTTTCCGATGGCTCTAGCTCAGAGACCACTGCGACGAATTGCACCAAAACTCGGCCAGGTGTAGCCCCAACCGAGGTCTATCCGCCACCAAAGTTTCATCGATCTAGTCCACTCAGGGGCAGAGCTAGAATTTTTTGAAGACGAAAAATGGCAAAAAATCGAAAAATCGAAATTTCGGGAAAACTAGACCTGATGGAGAAAAACTGTTATGAAATTCGGATTCAGCGCCCCCGGTTTACCCCGAAATAGCTATCACTTTCTTTGTAACGATTTGGCTGTCGAGCTGTGTTATTTGCTCGATCCGAATGCTTTCTCACCAGTCACGATCTTACTCGTTTTTTTAGCTTCCGAGATTCCGGGGAGGGTGTCGAGTTCCTTTCAGTGGAAGGGTCTACATATTGGTGCGATCTGGACCGCATTTCTGAAAACGGCATGAGCCTTGCGGCGGAGGTTCATCCGAGAATCTCGGATGTGACTAGCCCTATGCTTCGCTAAATATGGCCCGGCTCGATTGGAGGTCTAATTTTACTTCCAGAGCATCGCGGCACACCGTTCGTGACCGTCGGGGGCTTCGTAATGACTCGCTCCCGATATCCGACCTTGGGGCTGCCAGTAACGATGGGTTCGAAACACCTGACTGACCGGCTCGATGGACTCCGAGAGGTCCCTTCAATCGCTTCACGATTCCTTCCGGATTGATTGCCCTTGAATTTCAGCTTACATGCCAGTCTTCCCCTTCCTGCCACCACTCGGCTTCACCAGCTTGCAGTCTCCGGGAGGAAGATTCTGCTCATCCTTCCAAGATAAGGGTCGGTCGAGTTGTGAGCTTCAGCAGCTTCAAGCTGGCTTATGTCAGACAAATAGAATTATTGTCCCTGAATCCCACAGGTAGGGGTTGCCCCGGGTAGCTCACAGTGAGGTGAAGATGAATATCTAGTCGTATGGAGAGCTGTCCTCTCAGCGAAGTTTCTGCCAAGCCACGAAATTTCCATGGATCGGACCTTGCGGAAGACGACGTCTCCGCATAGCGAACTTAACATGTGAAGAATCTCCCGTACAACGAAGTTTATATGGGTACAGGGTTCGGGGGCTGTCACGTGCAGGTGCTCTTGTGAGTCGGAGGCTTCGTGATGCGAAAACTTTTTCGGAACGGGGTATTCATCTGTATTCCCGACCCGCTTCCTTTGTGCGCTCAACTTTCTTTCAGAGGAATCAGACCAATTGTAGTGATATTATAGCGTGAGGTTTCCGAGAGCCAAATTCCTGGACGCGGGGTGATATCTTTTCATCAGGATAGCTCACCAGCCCGACTATTCCCACTATGAGTTTGTTCTCCCTGATTTGTGAACAGAATTTTCGGAGGATCGGTCCAGGGCTGCAGAAAGAGAATCCAGATATTGAGGACCTCAAGATCCACTCCTATGCGCTGTTCGACCTTCGGAAGCTAGAAACGAAGCAGTTGGGATCCGGGTGTCCGTGTGCGTATATTTTCCCCGACACGGTAAACGTCGCCCCGGTCGGCCGCGCTTCTAAACTCGATTGCTGTCAGGAGGAGTCGGTCTCAGTGAATCAGAAGCAGGGACGGGTGTTTCGAGAAGTAATGGATAGATTGAACATCCTTGCGAGGACTTCACCGACGTGAGTCCCACTTATGAGTTTCGAATCGCTCGAGCATGAATCATTCGACGAATGGGAGGAATTCCGATATATAGAGTTAGAGATTTAGCGACACGGGTTCTACCTATAGTATACATAAGTGCGACGATTGAAGACAGCACTTAGCGAGAGAGCACTTCCACGAACCGAGGGCGGATTGCTCACTGAAGCATCGGAGTTCATGTGGCCGAAATCCTAATTAATTGAGGTCTATCGAATCGATTAGCTCAGCGGGAGTCTGTTCTGCTTGCGGTGCGCTCCCTGGTCCCTCTTGTCGCCAGATCGTAGAAATGAGCACCCTGTGCTCATTAGAGACTCTTTCGAGCTCAATGAATCTCACGGTCGATGTTGTTGGAGATTCTGTCCCGGATCCCAGAAAATATAAATCGCAGCCTAGTCGCATCCGCAGCGAGGAGTCGAATCCCTTAGACCTTCCGATATATCCACGCAGCATCGATCGCAACCAGGATATTGCGTTTCGCTTCGCGAGGCTCACAGAGCAAGGAGTAATCGCTGAGTCAGGAGAGCAAGATCGAAACGAGAAATTCGTTCCATAGACTAAATGAGACCAGGTGATTCAGAGCCTACGATAGAACACCTAACACATTGAAGGAGTTCTGAAGTGGAGATTTCGCGGAACGGACCCTTCTTTCGCCTCGGAAAGCATAAACCCTCACTCCGGATAGCGTCTCCACAGACTCATGGAGTAATAACTTCCGCGAGTCGAATCCGCCGCAGGTCAGACGAACAGCCCGTATCGGGAAAAATCGAGGCATAAACTATCCAATACAGATTCCTCCTTCTATAGGAGTCTGACTTCGTAGTCGATTCAAAAGAACCAATCGCCCGTCGCATTTATCTCTCGTAACAAGCCGTAAATTCCCGTCACTTTGCGAGGGGACAGTCTCACGGTTCAGGAATGAGCCCCGGAGAACCAACTCGCGACATATTTCTCGGAGAGAGCTATCACATTGATTTCCCGAATTAATCTTATCAGGAGACTTCAGACCTTTGACTATGGAGTATTTTATGTGATAGGGCGGACCTGAGGCCCACGACGATTTTAAGGAGAGGGCAGTGTAAATGGAAAAGAGATCCCTTGGATAGATCCTGCTGGCTGCTCGCCGCCTTGTCAACGCAAGGAAGTAATTGTACGTAATGGTGGAGAAAATGGATGAGATAACGGCTCCCTTGGGCCTGACTGAGAGGTTAAAAGGCTCCCATTGGAGCGAAGGCAAGTCACAGCGTCTGCCACAGTGGACATCATGAGGATTCGACACCTGCTGGACGAAAATCATCCTGGCTCTAGGACAATCGCGAAAATCCCTAGGGGAATTCTAGGATTTGAAGGAAGCTCCTACGGAGTCCTCATGCTCTAAAGCTGTGTTCCCCAGGAGCTCTTCCCCGGTGACCCACATTCGGAGTACGGGAGCTGTCCATGGCCAACCAGCACACACAGAATATTGGAGGTAGCGGGCATCTCAGAGAAAGCAAAATGACGGCGACGAGAAAAAAGGTCTGAAAGCATCAGTCTATCCGCGAATCGTTGGCTAGGGTGAACCCCCTGTACAAATTCAGCTGTCGATGCATCTCGCTATGAGCCTTGAATCAATAATACGGAAGACTCCGGAAGTCCCGTAACCCCGTGAGAAATCGCTTCAACCTTCGATGAAGCACTTGCCCGCTCTTGGGAGATACTGCTCTAGAGCATTATAATAATCCCTATCGGACTCATGTCCTAATCGCGGAGTCGTGCGTCTGTCGGCCCAGCCGATTCTGCTTCTCTGCGGAGCGAACGGGCATTCGCGGTGAACGTCGATGACTACTAGGCTGTGATGCACAGTGAATTCCGCCCGAGTTACCCTTGTCGAGATAGTCGTCGGGAATCATTTTGATCCGAGTTACCCGGTAGTAGATCAGACATCATCGGAGGATCAGTAGGGAACGCCAGAAAAATTAGAATTCTCCTCCAGTTCCATGGAGTACCCTGCATAGAGTGCTCGACACTAAAGCTCTCTCGGAAAGTTTAATACGCGACTTTGCCGTCTAGCAGGGCCTCCGTTACATATCGCGCGTTCCAGAGAGACAGCACGTAAACGCCTCATCAGGTCACATGATTTGGCAGAAAATGTCACGGCTTCTGCATCCCTCCTCCCTATCCAGCGATTAGGTTGATTCCCGTCCCGGAGGCGGGAAAATATTGATGTTTACGGCTCCATGAAGAATCTGTATGGATAAAGACTCGAGGAGAGAAAAATAGCTCCGAGACGTAAATAACACACGAAGATCGCGAGAAGGTGCCCGACTCGCACGTCGTTAGGCGGCTCCCAGCTAACCTGGTTGACTGACAGAGCGGCGGACTGAACACCCGCTGCGCCAGCTCATCAGAATTCGCTCACATCGCATTGTTCACATTCTCAACGCGAGAAATTACGGACGCGGAAAATCAATCTGAACTTCTTGACTTGACGGCATATATGTAGGTGTTGGAGCGAGGCTCTGGGACGGAGAGCTCCTTCCGTCGCTCCTTGTTTTCTCTGTGCAAGCCCTCCGACCGGAACGCGGAGTACGGCGGAGGCGACGGGCGTCACAACTTTTCGCCTCAGTTCGTGTGATTTACCGTAGACACGGTCCGTGCTGTCAGAATCCCTGATGGCTTTGCAGACCTAGCGAACCGGTCCGGTAATGCGACCGCGTCGAGCATGCAGTAAGGGACGTTCGGCGATTCAGTTTGCCAGGGCCTCCCTCACATGTTCGGCACATGGCAATGGCGCGACGGGGCTGTTAAAACAACGGCGACATCGATGTCAGCGTCGATAACAGTGTCAATACGGCATCGTCGCCTCCAGGTACTATTCTTGGATTATTATTGCCCGCTCATCCTGAGCGACGTTTTTTTCGCCCGGCCGCGCATCCCCGCTCCGACTGCATAAGCATTGAACGGCATTGTTGTCAGCCAGACACGTATAGAACCACGCGGACTTAAGCTCTCCACGTGACTTCAGCGTATAGAATCGATCCACACTTCCTCTCTCCATCTCTCTCCCGAGCGCTCGCTCACGCCCTTCGTTCTGACCCACCCTCTGTCCATACGTCGATTTACAACGGAACAACAGTAGGGGACGAAATTCGTCAAGGTGGCGTTCGGTTCCCTGGATCATTATATTTTCCCTCTACCAATCTTTCGCACTTTGAGCAACTCCCTCAACAGTCCACTGGCTTGGAATCGCTCTTGAAAAATTCGGGAATCGAGCCACGGGGGAAGCATAAATATTTATTAGGAAGACTTCCTGTAGCATTTAGCGTCAATCGCTTCTCACTCGGAAAATTACATTCTGTCTCGACAGCTAGTGCTCCGATTGGGCTCGAAGCAATATCAACACAAGTGACGACGATTCATTCCGTCCGCCATTCCACAGCTGAGCTATGTTGTCCTATTTACAGCTCGGTATTTACTTTTGCTTGAATTCGCTCACGCTGGAGTTCCAGCTCGCCGGAATGCACTCTGAGAGGGAGCGGGAGTCCTCCTATGAAGTTATGTGTATGTGTGACGTCGATGTTCAGATCGTTCTTACGATTGCGTTATTGCTCGTCTCACAATCAGAATGTGGATTCTGGGAGAGTTGGGCGGTGTGCGTACGAGCGTCAATGAATTCTTCATGAAAAATCTCGGGCTTACGCGAAAGCAATGATCCCTGTATTGAAAAGGTATGCGGGGCATCCCTGTTATTTCATTCGCAAGTCATATCTCATTCCCCTGACCGTTGGACAACTGCGGAGTCGAGAGTCGATGCCCGAAACTCACTTCCGCGCTCACTGGGTGAAGTCGCCGAGGACTATGGGCGAGGCGGGCAATCATGGGCGATACATCGCAGCACCTTCATACCGAAAAAGGCTATTCTCGTGGATTCTCAGCTGATAGGAATCGCAATACCATCTCCTGCCTGAGGGAATCGGGGCTCCCTCATTCTTCGATTCTTGCTGGTCGACCTCATAAATCCAATTCTCGAACGCCAAGGGATTCTTGAATAGGTAATCTTCCTTGATTCCTAATGACATCTCTCTCCGAGATTGGAGGGGAGTGAGACTCCGGAGGTCCCACAGCGGGTGGAAAAACGCGGGGTTCGACGAAGGGCTTCTGACCGTGATAATGAGTCCGCATGCATTCGGAATCGTGAGAATCGCGACTCGGACGCTCTCTGCGGGTTTGAGCTTGCTCGTTATCTTATTATTTCCTGGCATTCTTATATTCATTATTTTTGTCTGGCTGAGAGGGAGGAAGATACGGCGTTCGCTCGTTTCCCCTCCCGCTTTTCGAGAAAGAGATTCTCTGTTTTCGGGAGAGATTCCCGAGGAGAGCCTCACTCACGGCAGCTGAGCTCTTCGTCTGTTCGGTGGATTCCGCCGACCCATGATAAACTCGAAGAGCTCAGCTTCCGACGACCTGACTGATTTGCGGCACTCTGTCTGCACGGATCGAGAAGAGAGCGAAATTCAGTGCGTTCACTTGTCTCGAAGTGAATTTTCCGGGCGAAGGTTCGGACTAGCTCGGGGTCAGACGCATCTAAGGGGACTCTCTGGATGATTCAGCGCCGATGAGTACAAGAAGTTCCAACGTTCAATTGAAGCTCGGCATGCGCCTTCGGCAAATCCGAGCTGAAAGCAGTAATCTCTCGCTATTAGCGCTGTCGCTCGCTACCATCCGATGGATAACCCCTTCATATGCTCGTTCCTTATTGCCTGAGATCAATCGATACTCGAGCGCCCCTACTGACACCATCACGCGACGAGTGAATACACGGGGCGCACCAGCCCTTCCCGAATTTTAAGTCTCCGCCGATTGTAGGTAATTGTCTGTGTGAATACTTCGCTTATCTCAGAAGTTCCCAGGAGTGTGCAGAGAAGTCGGTCTTTGAAAGTACGGACCTTAAATCAACACACGCCTGCTCCCGCTGAGTGACGCCGTTTCCGATGTCTGTGAAGTGGGATCCACTTCTGGGCGCTGCGAACGATAAGCAACCATTTGCCCGAGGATTCAACAACGAACGCCTCATTCCAGATAAGATCTGTGCCGGCGAATTACGACATGTGAGACGTTGGCGTGACTTTCCTTCCCGCAGTCCGATAGGTGCACGGCTGCGGCGGTTCAATTCTTTCGCTGAGCGACCTCGGTGGGACCGCCCTCGACTCCGAAGTGGCGAAGTCTCTCACAGGAGAGGTCGAGTCTCTGCCTCAACCGAGAATGTTCGGAATGTGCCTCGGTCGAAGTTTCCCGAAGAGTTCGGGTCCGTTCCTCAGCCGCCAGCTTGGAGGAGCTCAGTCTCTGGCGGACAAGGCAGCATCATTAGGCACGGATTAAACGTTCTACACGGTTTTCTCTCAGCAGATCCTCACGATGGCGATCGAGCAAGAGCTCGTGGAGGAGAGAGCAAATGAATTGGCCCCATCTATCCAGAGGATCCGAGAAGTCATTCGGGATCCGAGAGAGAAAATTCCGCAATATGTGTATACGCTTGGAATTTCAGTCAGCTTCCGCTTCAATCCTGCGCTGAACTCGGAAGTTTACTGTCCGCTCCATTGCCTTGAATGGCTAACACAACAAGTGTTATTCGAGAGAGTTGCTCCGTGAGCTCATAATCAGTTAATCCTTCCAAAGCCCCCGCAGATTCGTACGTTTCGCCGCCCTTTTCCCTGACCCAAAATCATCAAGTTGAGATGAATGTCACTGTGAGTAATTTCGGATTCCAGTAAATCGTTGGCGATCGCTTCTCCGATATCGCTCTGCCTCCAAATCGATCCACGAATTATTATAGCCTCCAATCCTCAGGTCTATCTCGTCGATATCGTCCAGGATCAGACAGTGACGATTGCTCGAGTCCAAAAATCTAATACAGTAAGTTTCGCCGATATTTCGCTGCTTCTGGGAGCATTTCGAAGTATTCCGAGAAGCGGCAGAAATTCCCGACCTGGCTCCATGGCGGAGGTTATTCATTTCGCATGGGTCGGATGTTGTCAGACAAAAATGAGATCAAGCTGAACAAATACCGGAACGTTCCGACCTTCCCGTGATGTGAGCTCAGCATGGTCGACACAGAGGGATCTCCACACCGACTCCGTGACATTCAAGCATGTGTCAACAGTTCAATGGCATTCTGGAAACTTTCGCTTCCGTCTGTATCTAGGATTCCATTCGCCATTCACCCGGTTCGGAGAGAACGGAACAACTACCGATCACAGCGCCCGTGAGAGACGACGTAATTAATGGTCGAGGAAAGCTCCGAGAAATTCTCGTCCTTTTCGACATAGTCCCTCCCGTCCCGCTGTTCGGTACTCCTGGAGCGACTGTAAGTACGACGCGCCATCGAATGCCTGCGTCACGATCAACATAGGATATTGGTATGATTTATTTCGGAGCTAATCCGATTTCTGAAGCCGTCTGAAGTACTAACATTCGTGGACATTATTCACCGAGCATTGGCCCATTCCAACTTCGTTTATTTAGCAATCTCATGCTCAAGAGACCTCTTCGCTCTGCTCGACTTCAACTCCAGGGACGTGAAATACGGCGACCGTAACGAGCACGGCATCCTCACTCAATTATGAAAGGATGCCGACACATTTTGTATCCGATGAAAAATCGCGCGCTAAACGCTTATCGCCCGGGCATTTCTAGACGATGCTGTGACTCATCTCAGGTGACTTACCTTCGGACCCGCACGAAATGTTTTGAGGATTCCCACCAATGAGTGCCGATTTCAAGACGCAGAAAAACGTTCTGCGAACCGTGATCAACAAATGCACTCTGACTAGAGTAATCCTTGGTATTCTGCGAATACTGCAGTTGCACTCTATGCTCCCTGCAGCCACTGCGCTGTTTGTGCAGCTGTCTGTGATTTGAGTTTGAGTAATCCTGGGTTGCAGAGGAGCTCAAGAAGTCAGTCAAAAAAGACTCCACCGTCAGTGATTCACTTGATTTCGTCGGCAGAGCGAACCGATGGACCAGAAAATAACAGAAAGCCCGAAGAATTATTTGACGTCCACGTCGGGAAGCGACGGCAGCTATGGCAGCCCCGGTAGGATCGTCGGTGGCAGCCACAGCCGCACTGGCAGCAGCAACAACGATAATCTCTGTCTGAGTTGTGAGAGTTTCTCCGAGCTCACATATTCTGAAAGCGCTACGCTCGCAGCCGTTCGACGCCGACGGAGAGGATAACGTCGTCGGAGAACTGCGCGCCTTCGTTCTGTGCGGGAGTCGCGAAGCGTATCCGAGCGTTTGAAAATACGTATTTCGTGAAGATGGCCTTTGTCGAGCGACAAGGAACGCTCTTTGTGGTTTACGGGTGGCTCGAGTCAGGAGCTTTTCAACAAAGATTCAATTTTGTCTCCATTTTTCAGTCGGTACCTCTTCATGAGTCGGAAAGGTGTGAAGACTTCCCTGCCCGTTGAATGCCAAGTTGTACATTCCGCTCCCAGACCACGATGGTGGGAGATTCACCTGCAGAATTGATGATGATGCTTGCGATCCTTGCGGTTGTGGCACTCGCACTGGCGGCGCGGCGGCAGTAATGATGATGGCCATAGACCTTCGGTTGCTGACAACGAGGGCACTTGTCAGGAGAAACGTCAACGATCTGATTCGGAGTGGGAGCTTCGGAGAAACAGAAAACGATGGAGAAAAGACAAAGAAAAGTCAGAACTTAAATCTGCAGAGTCTGGGAATCTAACAGAAAGTGATTCCAAGGACCTGAAAACGACGACGAAAATTTTACCTGAAGTCGTAAATATGAGAATTATCATCGCGACTCCGACTGGGTGGGAGGCGAGCCGCCAGTTGGACCTAATACGAGGAAAATCAGATGCTCGGGCTGCGGAATCGATATCTGAGTTAGCCCTGCACGTGGTCGGCTGATGATCCGTAGCTTCTGTTTACGGACCAGAAAAACAGTACCGTGACGTGACGCTCGACCGAGCCCCAGTGGATTGGATTTCGATCGTCGAGGAGAAGACTGAGCGTGAACAACTCATTCCAACAGGTGGCAGAACCGACTTAGAAGAGAGATTTCGTCTCTCTCTTTTTTCGTTCCATATTCCATATCTCCATGTCACATTCAAGCGAAGTCTCTCTGAAACGTGGGTACTACTCTGTCGTGGCGAGGGCTCCCTGGTGGTGGAGCCCGGGAATATTCCCCGGTGAGCGAGGGGAAATTAGGCAAACAAGCGAATCAGACTTACAAGGTCACCCGATGCTTCGTCAGAGGGTTCCGGAGGAGCGCGACTCAGCGCTTGAGAATGCCCAGAAAGAACGAAATCGGTTCTTGTCGGTTTTCCCCAAAAGTGGTCTGAAGAGCGCAATGGATCGATAGTCCGTTGAAGACCGATCCAGATGAGCAGCGACTGACCTCGACGATTCGGTAGCCCCATGATTTCACCTTGATCCGAGAGTTCGGAGCATCGATCGTTCGAGATGGGAACTCACGATAAGGACCCCGTGTGATCAGATCCATGCTACGACTAACTTGCCAACGGCTATTGAAGCGAAGAGCACTGCTCTTCCCGTCCGAATGTCTCGGAGCAGGCCTTCGAAGGATCTGTTCTGAATCGGAAGAAGCCATTGGACGAACCCATGCCGGAACTCTCTGTGCTCGTTATAAATATTTACTCGGTGTGTCTGAATTACAAACTTGGGGTTCGTTGAGTCCCACTTGCAACTGCGGAATTTACGACTCTATTCAAGGGGATCAGACATCGTCTAAGACCGTGGTAGGATTTCCGCACCGAGCACATGTCCCTCAACGCAGGACTCCGGAAATTGATGGCATCCTGTGGAAACATCTCTCGTTTTCCTTTCTGCGGAATTCTGGGGAAAACAGGCTCGCTCCCGAGAGTCGAATTGAGGAGCCTGACGCATCTGAGGAAAAACTGAAGGCGCGTTTTTCCGTCCTCCATTGTGTGCGCGGTTCGACGAGCGTACGCTCTTCTCATGCTGCGCCTCGAGACGATTTCGGCGCGTCAGCACAATACGACTACGGTGACGGAACAGGCCGCTGGCATCACCGTCACGACCACTGCCGAAAAGAGACTGCGCGCAAAGATGGATGATGACAAAAGCGGAGGAGCGGGGAAAAACAGTAGAGGGCACCCCGGAACCGATTGGGACTCGTGATCGTTCTGAGGAACCGCAAAAATATCCCAAAAGCATAGCACTGATCGTGCGAAGCGGCGCCGTCAGTGAGGTTGCGGAGCGAGTCAGAACCTCGAGTTCGAGGCGACCGCATTCGACTCACGTCCTCCCGTTCCCTGGCGTTCCCCTCGCGATTCTCAGCTGTTTCTCGTCACTCTCCTTGGATGAATTCCTGTGCTGCATCACCATCTGGAGTCTGCTCTCGCTGCAGTAGATCGAAAAAGAGTTTTGGGGAAGAAGATAGATTATTCGAGGACAAAAACAGAAGGAATCAGGCTCAGGCTCGTTGAAAAACTTGCTCGAGCGAGAAATGGGAGCTTTTCCTCGATCGCAGAGATACCTCTCGATGCCAACTGCGGATCAGCTGACGAATACTACGCAGATAAACTCCGACCGGTGCTTGCAGACACATTCAATTCGGAATTCCCCCCGCTTCGTCGAAAGCTGAAAATTCGCTCGGAATGGCGGAACGCTAGCGTAGGACCGAGTACGGGGGTATGTAATCGTGTCAGAATGAGTTCGATCGATGAATCCTGATCTGGTCATCTTCCGCTGAATTATTATCTTTCAGAGTGGGGAGCAATTCTCCTTCCAGAAAGAAGCCATGTGATGACTTGATGACTCGCGAAGAATTTCGTTCCGCTTCGTCGTACGAATCGTCTCAGTAGGATCACTTCACGACGACGTGAGGGATCGAGGTCTCCGTCTCTCCTAGCATCTCGCTTTTCTCTTCGTTCGTTGGAGACGTCGCGACGATCCATCTTGGATTGTGACCACTCAAGCGAGGGAAGTTCCCCGAAAAATACGTCACAAACAGATAGCAAACGGTTCCTTCCGAGGCTTTCGGCTCTATTTCCGGCAGGCGCGTGGCCTCATCGGGCCTGGAAGCGTATGCGCGGGATTCGCCTCTTAAGAATTTTCCACCCGTAAATCGTGCAAGGCCTTCTTTTCCTCATGCAGGAATCTTTCTCGCTGCTTCTATCCTCACACCGTGATCTAAGCTGGGTCAAGCTCTATTATCTTCTGTTACTCTTTTTGCGAAGTTTTTCGAAACCGTTCCTGTCATCCCATGAACTGGAACAGACTTTAGAGGAAGGGGAATTAGTTTAAGAGCTTCATGTTCATGATCACCCTCAAGAGTTCTAAACCGCAAGCGACGCGGCGTTTCTGGGGTCCACGGCTGGAAGCTGGGGCTTTCGGAGATAATTACGTCGCCGCATCCCTGGACGGGGAAGAGGAGCTCCGCATTACTTCCTATTCTGAAAAGGGAATCTCATTGAGCGGGATAGGCTGCGAAACAGAATGAGATATCTCATTCAATCCTACAGACGGAGCTTCACAGTCCCGTACTCTCTATGCTCGGAAATATTTGAGGCGAAACCAATTAAACAATTGGTAGAGACTGGTTTTCCTTTCGAAGCTCGACGGGTGACTCGAGACCTAACTCAACGTGCACCGCTGCGAGCACGGCTCACTCAGTGGGTAATCGCTGAGAAAATCGAACAACTGAGTGTCGAACGACGGAGGGGGTCGGGACGGTCTGTACATACATCCCCTGTGGGTGTGCTCTAACCACACGGACCTGTCCGACACCGAGGGTTGCTATCAAGGAGCCGGCAAGTCTGAGAATCTGAGATCGACGGGGG
>NW_003805173.1:330335-407198 GCF_000255335.2 Galendromus occidentalis | reverse complement strand
TACGACAGCGTGGCGCGTCTGTAATTCATCGTAAAAACGTGCTCTGCACGAAGTGAACTCCTGTTCGTGAATGAACACCGGAGGTCGCGTCGGACTTGTCCTCGCTGCCGGCCAAATTTTCATAAGGGAGAGCATGTCTTCGTGTTGGTCCTACCGGCATGATGGAGACGGTGACTGAGAGTTTCGCTGCTGTTCCCGCCGAGGTGATCTCGAGAGGGTGGATGTCGCTGGACGTCCGGAGTCAAGCTCACCTCGAGTAATCCCCCACGGGGAAAACTGCGCGCGGCAGAATCGATCGCACGTCGAAATCTCTCAGGCAGTCGCCTTGTATGTATAAGTATCGGGTCATCCATGATGCACAATCCATGTGGTTTTCTCCCGTCAAATGGATCAGGTGATAGGAGAGCACCTTGGATGCATCTCGAGCCGCGGCTAATCCTCTATCCTGGTGGCTCGTCTCTTTTTCGGAAGGCATCTGCCCTGAATGAAGGAAAGGTGTCTGTATCAAACACGGGGGAGCGACGAGAGGAACTTCGCCTGCTGCGTATCAATTAGTTGTCTGTATATTCTCTGTGGGTAGCAGAGACATCATGAGATTTTTGAGAATAGTCCTCTCAGTATCTCTCTGATTCTCGTGCCTCAACGTTGCCGTATTGTCATCGATTTCCGAGCTTTCCATTAGACGAGCGGGAATCGATGCTCAGCTAAAGCGAGGTTCGAGTTTTGGTATCTCGACTACCGTTTTGTGACCGGTACTCTGCTTCGAGCGTGGAAAAAAACCACCTCCCGCCCCTCTCATCCCGCGTTGCTTTCGGTCTCAGTCTCGCCTGCCTCATCCCGACCATTGTTCGGGTCGATCAGACTTCGTATCCAAAAACGGCTTTATTCTGGGGCTCGAACAATGGAACAACAGCGGCGCGACGGCTTTAGCGAAAGCGACGTCAGTGGAGCTGAACGAGGTGAACTTGGATTAGAGCTCAATCATTTTTATTCCGTTCCCGTCTGGGCTGGATCTCGCATGGTCTCTCCGTTGTCGAGCGCAGAATACCCGAGCGCAGGAAAAAAGTTATTGATCACGGGCATCAACAAATCAACGCGTTGCCATGTCACGTGAATTCTAGTGGATTCATCTCCGGACAGCCATCAAAACTATCGAGCGGTAGAACCTTTTTCTGTGCCCTTTGGCCCGATAGAATGACTTCCTTTCCTCACCGAAGCTCGTCCGTTAATCGAAGATCATTTCGAACACATGGAGGAACTCCCGAAACTTCACTCGTTCGCGCAGTGATTACAATGATTGAAACTCGTTAGCAGGCTTGCATACTACTTCCCTCGACGACATATTACGTCCTCAATCACTGAATGGGGCTCGCGAATATTCAGCAGGATGACTCCGGAAGCCTCGCGCCGGGGATTCATTCCCACGTTGCCATCGGATCCTGGCTTATTATACGTAGGCCTCCACGGTATCGTATGTGTATCGATATTGCGTGTTCGACCCCTTGTGAGGGAAATCCTTCAAATACGAAAAATCCGTCCGACTGGCTCTCAGCTACGTGTTATTAGTCATCGCTCAGAGCTGGGCATCTTTCATCAATCAGCGACGCCTCTACCATTGCGTAGACTTTGATCAGAGGAGAGCCTATCGACCGAATCGAATTGACAACACAGACGGGATGGCTTGACACTCACTGTGTGCATACGTATTTATAATAATATATTCACATATATCTATGATCTTTGAGATAATATATCCTCCCACATCCGACAGGAATAAGCTAGGAGCTCAAGTTGAGTGCAATCCACGGTTTTTTATTCGAAACCAATCAGCGCTTGACTGGGGACTTGACCTCAACATACGCGATCGTTCATGCCTCGAGAGCTTGTGAATCTCAGAGAAAATCTTCATGAACCCTACGGATCCAGCATGAATACGGGAACAGGCATTGCCGATACTGCCCGCGCGCCGGATGAGTTTGCGTATGTTCCGTCAAAGCGCGAGCATAGTGTACGGCGGGAGAAAAGAGACATATGATGTTTGTGTGACCGAAGAACCTGAATGGAATATCTACGTGAACATATTTGACAACATCGACGCTGCAGGAGTTTTCCTCCGAATACACGTGCGCGGCAGGTGGAAAAAGTCTGTCTAGACAGTCTGCGATCCGTCCTAGTTCCTCATCTTCTGCTTCCGCAACGCTGGCCTCTGGAATTCTCTAGCCTAAATGACCGATCCCCGCCTACTTCCAGGACTCGAATTCGCTGCCCTCAACTTCATAGATTCTAGAGATTCCGATTGCTTACCCGCAGCGGTGCTGCACGGAGCTGAAGTATCGACGCCGAAGATCCCCTCCGGGAGCGTGCTGCGAGCTGGAATAACGTCGGAACTCCAAAAGCGTCCCGACGTATATCAATCTTCTGTTTGGTATTCTATGGGTATACATGTACCGGCTCCCCCCTGCTTCCATCGAGAGAGCATACGGTCCGTGAATTCACCAACCGCTCGGAGCGCCGAACGAAAACGCTAACCCTTGCCGAAAACTCTCGTGAATCATTGCCGTCTTTCGAAGGAGATCGCAGTTCTGGAGATGGCGACTGGAATATGACGCGAAATATCTGGAAAAGAGCGATTTACGGTGTTGGGAGTTCAGCCTCGGTTTCTGAGCGAAGGCGAAAGCAGACTTGCTCCAAGAAAGTCTCCCCTCAGCATGAGAGTAATGGAAAGACAAGACCCATCGGGGAGGCGGTCGCCTCATCATTCCCATTCCGGACCCGCTGTAGTTTCTTGGGAATCATACTTTTTCCATGGACGCGGAGAACCGTCATCGATGGAAGCTCGTTGTCATTCCTCAGAGAAAGGCTGAGGAATTACCTCACTGGATTTCTGGTGCGTCCAGTGTTCACTATCGAATTCAATACAATGGGAGCAAAATCAAGGATTGATTTCGAACAATTCCGTCCTGAAAGGCGTCAGTAGGAGAATTCCTCCACAAAAATCTACCATACGAGGCATCGTCGCCCTCCCATCCTGTTCCGTTGGGTCTACTTCCGAGTCAGCCCCGAATACTGGTCCGAGGCGTACGATGAGCCGATGAAAGTCAAATGTCCTCGGGGCTTCAAACACGAACGGGCTCAAACTGAAGTTTCTCGTTAATTGCCTCCTTGTTCAATCCTAGCTCGCCCGGCAGCGATCCGAAGCCTGCCTTCTCCCGGCTCCGACTATCTATTGGCAAACTGATGTGTATGCCTATCACATACTAGTCACTCTGGTAGATTCAGTCTGGAAAGTCGATCGGAGTTCGGAATTCGACATCCGAGAGTACCGGTCCCTACGTTGGAGGAATCCGCTTACGTCGTACAGTGTTCGCAAAGATCAGCTTGCGTCGGGCTCCTGCAACCTCGTGATCGATATGGATGTCTCAGCAGGCATGCACCGGATCTCTACCCCTCCTCCGAGGAAATCTGTGAGACATCTCCAGGTCCTCGATTTTCGATTGGCGTGCGTTCCTGAAGGGAAAATGAACGGCTTTTGGATACAAAGGCTTTTCCCTCTCCCTTTCTGCCATCACGAATGCAAGCGGATTCGTTACCGCGCCCCAAGAAGCCTATACGTGGCTGAGCGCGTGTCTTGGAAGGGCGGGGTCATCTTCAGTGATGTGATCGAGGATATTGTGAAAATGTTTGCAGTGATACCTATACCGGACGGCTTCTGCGACAGTCCCACATTGAACCCTGGCGATTATATCATAACGCCATGTATAGATTCGCATAGTCAATACGGGAGGCTTCCGCATCATCAGATAGTTTTCGCGTCGATCGAGCTCGACCCGATCACTGATATGACTCTTTCCTGAGATCGCTCGCGCCTCGGAGCGACTTCCGAGGATTAACCGGGAAATTCACTTCCTCTGACTGGGTTTGCCATTCAAGTCGTTAGGTAAGGCCATTCTACGGCGGGGTGATCATTCTCTCAAGTGGGTCCATTTTATCCTCCCATAAAAGAATTCCTTCAAGCAGTAAAAGATAGTCTTGTCAGAGGCAAGATTTACGATCTCAGACAGAGGTTGTCGACAGCGATAGTCTAATTTGTTTGAGCGATCTCTCTCAGGAGGTTGCGTGCTTCCACTCGCCTAAAATGCAAATCTCGAAATAGTGCCCTCTAGATTACCCTGGAGATCCGGGGAGCTCGCCTGCAGCAGCGAGTTGCCCGCGTGGGGTGAACTCATCCTCGTGCCAATCATTCGAGCATCGGCAACTAGCAGGCCTGCTAGCATGAGTTAGCGGCGAGATGAAAAGGCGCCGTCGACATGATGCAGGCGGGACTCCGAAAAATGAGAGGAGGTCTGTCCTACCAAGAAGCAATTTTTGTCCAGCTCTGAGGGAGGACCCACGCAGATTTCCCATGGATCCGACATTCTATTGGCACTCTTTAATATCATTGGATAAATAATCGATGATCACGCATCTTGGATTTCCATACCTGACATCAAGTCGTCCCCAATACGGTCAAGGCAAGTACAGAATGTAGAGTTCCAAAGGGATTCCACGCACTGTCTCAGTTCTTGTGCTCGTGTAAGTTGGCGTCTTATCTGAGCGGGATTACCCTTCAGCGAGGAAGAACAGATCCATGGGCATGCTCCTAAAGATTCTGGACCTACGGAGCGATTGTAACATGCGGGCGTCGATGATATGGCTCCGAAGACTCCGGTGCCCTTCGATCGGAATTTCCTCCGTTCCGATGCTACGCAATGTATCCTCGAAGTCTCAAGAGCTCTCCTCGAGTGCTTTACGATCGCGATGTGGGCCTTGGCCCTCGAGCCTCAGCTGATTGCAGTCCTCGTTCATCGGTTTCATTGTGGAGCTGATAGCACACGAGGAGATCGATTCCATGATTCACGAGCGTCGACACCCCTTCCTCCGAGAACGTCTGCTCTGGCTTCTCAAATACCGCTTTCTGCTATTGAGCGGTTTCCCGATGTCCGGTGACCGCGCTGGACGGATTCTCCGCCGGTCAACCCTGGAATTTTCTCTCGACGTTGTCGGGCTCGATCGCGCAGAAGTCCAGGCTTCCGGATCGTCTGATGCGGTGGCGTTTCCTCGATCGACTTATGGAACAAGTCCAGCCGTAAACATCGTTACCAGCAATCCTTTCGGAAACCCTTCCCGGTCTTGCCTTCTTTGCGATGGTTCCGACGTCTTCCGACGATTTCGCCATTCCATTCTTGTTGCCCTTAGTCTGTGATATCGACCGTCGGCTTCCATCTTAGACGCAATTTCCTTCATGGGGCCTAACTTCAGCATCGTTGCCCAATCGATCCTGCGAAGGGGTTTCGGCTCGTCTCCCTCTCCACCCATGCTTTCGTCGACCGGACCGGCTTAGAAGATTTGAGCCCCAGGCTGGAAGAATCAGCCTCTAATTGTAATATTCATTCTCCTCCCATCAATATGGATAGGAGTGGAATTCCGGAGTTGGGGCATCCAATATTTCAAACAGCCAAGGCAAGTGTTCTGGTTTTGCCTCCATTTCGGAGCCTGCATCACTCTGCCCCACGAGAAAGGAGGTTCCGATTGAATCGTTTCCCTGGTTACCCCCGAGCTGGCGAGAACGACAGCCTCGTCATATCTTCAAACGAACACGTTTCCGACAGCATGGAAGGGCGACCGATCCGTTCTCAAGTTCCAAGAACCAGTTCGCTTTTCGAGCTTAGAGCTTCCCCTCAGAAACAAATATTACTGCTCGCAGGTCGGTTCTCGTCTCCCTCACCTCCGGTTCCGCGCGAATCGACGTCGAAACTTAACGATTTTTCCTCCCTCCAAACTTATCCAGCTTTACGTCCAACGGCGACTTTCCGTCACGGAGTTCCGATTCTGAAAGGATCCCGGAGCAAACAGCCTGTGTAGGACGCATAGAAAACTCTGTCTGAGCTCAGGATTTTCGTCGTGTCGAGGGCTGAGGGATGATTGATTTCTGAACTTGGCCAGCGGGAAATCCGCTCCGTCTCCCGTGAAAAATGAATTGAAAGCATTGAACAGTCCTATCAGAGTCTCCGTTTCTCTTCACATGGAGGGACAATGGCGGGGGACAGCTAATCGTCTAGCTTGCGGTTCGTTTTCTTCTGTCACGACTCGGGACTGCCGACGAAATAGCGATTCTATTCATCATTTGCCGGGGAGACGCATTTACGGACGGGCTCACGGAACTCCCATTGGGGACGGAAGGAGGCGGCTGAGGACCCCAATACAAATGAGCTCGTCGCCTGTCAAATAAACCTCCGATCACAGAGTCCCCTGAAACTTACCCACACGGCTCACTGACCCTGTATTCGAGCTCAGATGTAGGTAGTACGAATCCGTAGACGTTCAAGAGGCATCCGGCATGAGTGTAGAGTTCAATTATTATATTGTCGGAAGCTGGTATAAAAGGCGAGAAGCATCGGTGCGAGAAGACCGTGGAACCTCTGAATCAATCATTCATCATGCCTCGCACCGTCCAACATCACTTGCCATATTGTGGTGATCATGATCGTAACTTTTTAAAATTCAAGTTTCGGGACCTTCATTCTTCTTTCTGCACCGCAAGGTTCCAATGCTTGCATTGAAGAGGTACTCAGTCATTCCGAACCGATTCTTCTCCCGACGGGAATGAGTCTCATCTCTCCCGACAAGCGCCCATCCTGTCGTTCAAGCAAGCGTTTCCCGACTCCCATCTCCCATGGTATCCTAGAGTTTGTAGTAATTAGGCGGATGTCACCGCGGGGGCATACCGTCTCCTACACTACTTCCCATAGGGGCGTTCCTTCCGATATGCGTGTGAGAACTTGTCTTTCGGCTCCTCTGCTCTAGGATGACCGATCACTGGATTCCGCGCCGTAGGCAAACCAGCTGTTGGAAATCGATCCGATTTTTTTCGATAATGATTCATGAATCATGAACTCAGAGGCGACTGACCTCTGCTGCAGAATCTTCGGATCTCCTGTGCTTTCTCGACTCAAGGAGCATCGAATTGTGATCCCGCAAGCCCGCGTCTAATACACAATTTTGTCTTCTGATCTCGATTATCGACCGAGCTCAATCGCTTCCAGGGAAAACTTCCCCCCGTCCGCTGTCTCGTCTGCACGATTTCGGGGAGGGATGAAACTTCCAAGGTTGAAAGCACATTACCCGAACGTGAATGACGCACGGGTTGATCAGCAAAGCCATGATTGGATCTCGACACTTTCCGTGATTGCCTTCCCCAACGGCCAAACAAGCTCTCCGAGCGCTTCGCATCTTTGGATTGGGCGATCGGCCCACATCCCACATAGAACCTGTGTTCCGCATTTCAGCCAGAGGACGAAGTATGCAAATTCTCATCCCCTATCAAAATAGGCGACGTCAAAATCTGCGGAAATTCGGGATACTGCGTCCGTTATAGCCTCCTCTGTGCTCTCTGTGAGTATCGCTCGGACAGGCGGAAGCGGAATCTAAATGCATTCTTCCTTATTACAAACTATGACGATGAGCCGAGGAAAAATCAGCGGCGATATTCGCAATTTGTGACGACGAAGCACACTTGGGCGAATTGAAGTTGTGCGCTGTACGCGTCAACTGCAATTCCTGTCCCAACTCTAGGATTAGGGCAATTCTCCCTGGAGGAGGCCGATCCGGTCTCAATGGACATTCTCCGCCTGAACCCGGCGGAGATATGCTTGGTCGGATCGGATTGGCTTCGCGCAAACCCATATGAAGAGATTGAGGACCGATTTTCTAATAAGGAGGTCTTTCGGTCTCCGTGGGCGATCGATTTGAAGACGAGTGGGAGATGACTCACAATCAGTTAGTATGGAGTTGAACATTAATCGAGCGCTCTGCCCGCAGGGCAGACGACCGGGATACCTGTGTAAACCGACGCGGAAAAATTCTTCAAACGGCGGAAGGAGACGAATTCGATAATTTCCATGGGAGCTGTTCCCACGGATGCTGTAGTCGACAAGCGAGAGACACTTCTAGACGAGTGGAAGCACGAGGCTCGCAAAGTCCAGCAGGGATACTTCCTGCTCCTCGGTGACCGGCTGTGGGACGATATCGGACCCGGGGAAGAGATCGTCTTGAGACGGAAAATAGGATTCGGCTTGCACGGTCCCCCTTTCGTATTGCCTTCGGACGCGAACAAGCATACCGGTTACGAGGGGGAGAAGCTCGAGCTTATAGATGAGATAAGCAATAAGCTCACGCAACCGAACAAATTCAGCAGCGAAGGAATCCACTTCGCCTGCATCTACATCCTCGCCTGCTTCGACGAGAAGAGCCATACGATACCGCTTTTCAAGGCGAAAGCCGCGAAGACCGAATCGGACTCATGCATGTTCGTGGACACTTGCGCCAGGGTCTATAGCAGCTGGGACGACTGGGTGAACAACGAGAAACTACCGGCGTGCACCTATTGCGCCCCCATGGGGGGCTCTTACGTAGCAGATCCCGAGAATGAAGTCATGCTTTCATATTCTGAGTCCTTAGCCACCTCGGTTGGCGCCAAAGTTGTGAATGCCCTCGACGATACGACATCGGCCATATCCTGGGCGGCCACAGGCTTATTCCTCGCGTCTTTTTTCGTCCCGATAGCCAGGCCGCTTGCCACTGCTCTGAAAATGACAGCCGGTACCGCCACGGTTTATGGGGCTGGTCGAGGTATCCAGGGACTGGTAGATCGCGGCAAGCACGGCCAGACAATCAATGTGGCGGACAGGGATGCACGTGAGCACTGGCTAGACATCTTCGGGGGCGCGATGAGCGCAGGTGTGGGGCTCGTCGTGAAGATAAGCCGGAAAGGTCGACTCTACTTCCGCAACGCAAAGACCGGAAACGTCACTATCAGTGGTCTCGGAATAGCACATGGCTTGGAGCATCTGGCGGACAAAATTGAGAAGGGTGAGCTGAGCTCGTTAGACATTTTCCAGTTCACGGCGACAGTGCTTTTTTTCTCGCATGCGGCCTTGAGTCTCTCGATAGCCAGAAGTTTCGCAGAAAAGAAACTTTCCGTTCGTCAAGTACTAAGTCAGAAAGTTGATTTTGGAAAGAGCCAAGAAGACTTCTCGATTGCTTCGGACACGGGGCCGCGCAGCAATGGCAGGCTCGAGCAGGTAGCGCCGAATGAAATCCCGAGAAAAAAGCAAGTTGTCAGGAGCTTGCGGACCATCGAGAATGAGCGTCAACTGTATGATATACTGGTGGACAAAAGTGATGACAAATAAGAAGAGTCGCGTTAGTAGAGCTCGATCATGATATTCTTGCGAAAATCACGTTCTGGGGCTCGGACCCTATTCCACGGATCATGACTTTGCTCGCGGGAGGGTGTGGACTTGAGCTCCATGAAATCGAAGGCATGAGGAATTAAAGTCTATTTGCCGCCTGCTTTCCTTGGTGTTAAGAGTCCGAGTTTTTCCTTTAATATACTCCGGCTCCCGAAATCACAATATGGGCAGGCTCCAATAATAATCGTCTGATCCTAATGAACCTCCGTAGATAGATGTCGTCTCATCGATTTCTTTCAATAGCGGTTTCGAGAAGGTAGGGAAAATTATCAGACGTTTTTCAAATATACCCATAAATTATTATATAGACACTTCGAGGTCGAAAGCTCCAGACGATTCCTGAGGAGAAGTTCGTCGAGCCCGTCCCTGAAGCAGGCAACTCAGGTGGCCTTTCTCGGAGTGTTTGGCAACCTGTTCCACACCTCGGGCAGTCGGGAGCCTGGACCGTGGCCCGAAGCGACAAGCTCCATTTCAAGAACCTCAGGATTACCCTCAAATCTCGCGGAGAAGTTGAAGTATCGCACAAATCTGAAAGGGCCGCTCCTCCGTCCGCACCGCCCGGCCTGAAAGCCTTGATGCAACTGGAACCGAGGGGGCCGTGATTCGCTGCAACATTAGCGTCGAACCACGTCTCGCCCACAGTCGCCAAATCGAGGCCTGAAGCCTCGACCCGAGGAGTCGTCCGAGTTTCTCGAATCTTCACATTTGTCTGAAATCACGAGCTTCAGACTCTCTGACCTGGGGAGTTCCGTAGGCGTGTCCAGCAGAACCGAGCGAACCGCAGGGAATCGGTATTTCCGACTTCTCAGTCGCGTCAGTTTTTTCGCCCAAGTTTCAATCACGATGTCAACTTAAGACGCTTCTGTGGGTGGGGCTGGTACCTACTGCAGCGATCTTGTCTCGAGTCCGGCTCTGCGCTATCCAACCTCTAAGGCCCATGAGTCAGGTATTAGACGTTGAGGCATGAGGACCTTCACGATTCACGGGCAACGCTCACTAAATCCTGAGATTCTCGTTCATTTTTTGAGGCCCCTTCTGTCAGCGATACTTGCACCCATCGGTCCACCATCGAATTCGAAAATTAGCGCGGCTGACGCTCTCTCCGAGGGCACGGAACTGCCATCGAAGTGGAGAGAAAGACGCACGATTCATGTGAGAACGTTTCCCTAACCTTGCGACGTAAGGCTCCCTGCCGATCTTCGAAATTCTCTCTGGTGCACAGCTGGCGGAAAACACCCTGGAAAACGCCAAGATTAGACTTTTGGTAAGATTCCGGATGATTCTGAGAGTTCGTCGAGTTGCGAGCTTACCTTTGCCATCTCCTCGGAAGCTGGAGCGGTTTTGGGTATCCTCTTCAGCTAGGAGGTAGATATCGTCTCCATAAAGCTCAGGCCCCTGTAGTCATGATCAGAGCTCGACTTTCGTAACGGCTTCTTAGCCAGAGACTCGCGGCATTTTCAGGCCCCCATAGACTTCCTGTGGGGGACGCCCCGCAACGCATCGAAAAATCGCGGTCACGGACCGCGACGAAAGTCGGGCCCTTTTCATGATCGACATGTAGGATAGACGAATTTCCTTCCGGGGCTTCCAAACATCGGGGAGGAGCGAAATGGAGCCGCTGAGCTGCATTTTTCGCGAAGATTTTATCAATGGGATTGAGCATGAATAATGGGACTCGAGACAATCCGATCACGCTAGGAGAGCGGACTTTTCCTGATTCGCGGATCAGCCGGACAGTTCGCGCTCCAGGTATCTTCACTCGCTTCCAAGCGGTGACAGGCTCCCAAGCTCGAATCCGGTCCCTCGTATCGCTCAGGCAGCGCGAATTCACGGCCTGACGAACCGGAACAGCAGCGGAGCTCGAAAATTGAGATTCTCTGGAAATTGGATCGGTCCGTCGGAGAGAACGTCAAAGAATGGGCCTCGTATTACACAATTACAATCCTCAAGGGAAAATACATTTGCACTGAGAAGTAGAGAAGGGAGGGGGGCTCGCGACGCCTGGCACATCTCCTCAGGGTTCCCAGCGACGAGGGACTAGCTGACCATTGGTTTCTGCGGTCTCTGATTTCGCGCCTTCGAGGTCGAATTTAGCGCAGAACTCTCACATGACGGCGGCCACCTTCTACAAGGAACTAGATTTTTGACGGGAACGATCGCTGTAATTCCAGGTTGTCACATCGGCGCGGCTGGCCGGTGATCCTTGACTTTCCATAATTGATTGACATCGCCGCCCTGAACTCCACCATGTCGGATAACTGGAAGGAGGAAGCTCGCGCGGAGCAGCAGCAATGCCTCCTGCTGCTCGGCAATCGGCTCTGGGACGAGATCGAACCTAACGCAGAGACCATTTTGAGGCGCAAAATAGGATTTGGCTTGTATGGCCCGCCCCCGAAACCGGATCCGGGCGCGGACGGGTCCTACGGTTACGAGACCGAACAATTTGAATGCATAGAGAAGCTCAGCAACAACCTGATCCATCAATTTAATTTCAAAGACGAAGGAATCCTTTTCGCGTGCATCTATGTAATCGCTCGCATCGATGATCATAACCACAGAATTCCAATTTTCAAAGCGAAATCCATCGACGCTCAATCGTGCGTATGCATTTTCGTCGATCCCTCAGCCAGGATTTACAGCGATTGGGACGACTGGTTGAACAACAACCGACTGCCGGCGTGCACATACTGTGCTCCCTCCGAGGGAGTCTACAGAGCCAACGCCGAGAATGAGGTCCAACTGTCCTTCCAAAATTCTCCGGCGAGTTCCGCCGGCTTAATTGGTGCTCTCGACGTCACGTCCACCGTGCTCGCTGCCGGAGCTGCTGGTCTATGGGTTGCGTCGTGGTTCGTTCCTGTGGCCGGGCCGGTTCTCACCGCCACAGCCCTCACACTGACCGCCTCCGAAGTCTACGGCGTGGGGCGAAGCGTCGCGGATCTTGTAGATCGTGGTCAACACGGCCTGAGCATAGGATTGACAGACCGCGAGGCCCGAGTGGACTGGTTCTCGATCGCTGCCGGTGCGTCGGGTTTCGGCTTCGCGTCGAATAATTTCATTGCGAAGCTCTCCTCTCCGGCACGTTCGGGAGAGGTCGTGGGGAGAGCTAGCAGGATCGCTTTCGCCGCAGCCCAGATCGGGAAGTTGAGCATCAATGGCTTGAAGGTCGCTCACAGCCTGGAGAATCTCGTTTTCAAATTGAAGAAACATGAGCCTACACCGGAAGACGTCACGGAGTTCGTCGCCTCCGTGCTTTTTTTCTTCAACGCCGCGATCGAATTCAAAACTGCGTATAAGATCATCAAAGAAATCCAGAGAGAAATGTTGGGTCGAAATCGGATGAGATTCAAGCCGGGATCGGGGACCTTGTTCGACTCGGATATCGATGAGTCGCGGCGAGCCGGCGAAATCCATACGATCGCAAGCCCTGTCAGGAAATTGAACAAGATTGAGGACGTGAAACAATTTTATGAACTGGTGGATGACAAGCATGTGGCCGATCTCAAGGTACAGTATTTGGACTCTTGACGTGCGAGGAATCTTCCGGGACAACTCTTGATCTCTCTTTCCCGATCTGAAAAGTGGCTTATCGTGAGTCATCGAATTCCAGGTCCCCTGGGAAAGATCCACTAAGAACACGGTCGATGCGCCTGTATGTTGTGAGGAATGCGGAAACGACTCACTGGACGTCGGTTTTCAGCTTATCAATGGAATAGAAGAATCAATACAGTGAAGTCCGACCATCGAAGCTCTCAGTCGACAGCTTTTTCCGGAAGATTCGAAGCTCGTATGTGACCTGACGACGACCTCAGCGAGAACAGCCAATGAATTTTAAATTAATTTCAAAACTCCTCTCGCTTCTCTCCGTGAATATTTATATGGAAACACAGCACAATACGTTTAAGGTACAGGTTCAGAGAAGTCTGTTCATGAACGTGGACAGAATCTTGCACAGAACCGGAAATCTGAGCTTCCTCTTGCATGACAGGTTGAAAATTACGGTCCTTCGACTCATCCGCATCGAATCTGTCAAGAGAACCTGTTGTTGCATCATCTGCTCGTGTTCGGTACGAGGAGAGCGCGACATACGCGCATCAAACAACTCTTCACAGAGCGGCGACGCCGACGTCTGCGGCACTGAGCGAGTGTTTACGAACCCTGCGGATCGCTCGTCGGTTGAGCTACTCCTGCGCTTCTGAAGTTTGTGAGTGAACTTCGGGTGGAGTACCCGAGTCAAGAGTGGGGAGACTCGGGTTTCCTGCGGCTATCCCAGGATGAAACCGTGTTTAACACCTCCCTCACAGGCAGGTGTGCCCTTCATCGAGTGATCGGGGCATTGCTCGTATTCCGCGGCAACAACGATGCCTCTCACTCGGTACTTTTCACTCGGCGTACCTACCCAAACCCAATTCTTTCCCAAGCTCCCTCGGAATCAGAGGATTCAAAGATTCGTACCTCGACTTTCTCCTGGTTCGGATCCTCTATCTTGTTGCTCTGCGCGCTCACTTCTGGCATCATCACCATTCCGCTATCCTAGGCCGAATCTGATGAGAGCATGGCGCCATAGACGTCATATCGAAAGTATCTTCGGCAGTGAAGCCCTTCACCACGAATTCGATCGGCACGAGGAGCGGACCAGGCAGCTCCCGGAATACTGGAATCATTGCTGATAGCATTTTTTTTCTCAGAACTGCGAATCGTACATCCAGAGAGTCCGGCTGGCGCGCTGTCCTCCTCCCCCGTATATTCTTCCAGAAAGTCGTCACCGCAGCTCCGTAGGATATATCCGTCGAGATTTTGAGCAAAGCATCCAGATTTCTCCACGCACAGGGCTCAGTCGGAGGAAATTCGCGCTCCGATTCACGCATCTGCCCGGAGCGCTAGATGCTTTTAGAGGTTGAATTCCAACGCCATCCATTCCGATGAGAGAGCGCTGCCTGCATCTAGGCTCGAGCTCCGCTTTCCGAATGCTTAGGTGAAAGCCGCGCCCCGGCACGTACGTCCACGTTTGAGAGATTCCTCCGCGGGATCGCGGCAGGTCCCATAGAAGAGAACGTCCAGGGAGAATATCTCCTTGACGATTCAGAATCTCATATAGAATGATAACAAGTCTGATTGGAGCTCAATCGGGCCTAATTAGGTGGTTTTCGAGAGTACTCTTGAGAATGACTCGGAATCGGCTTCGGTGGCGGACTAATACGCCGGATCGAGAGGCTGTGAAACCTTCTCGAACCTCATCAGTCATGTCGACTTCATGGCTCTGGAAATAGCAGGGAGAAAAATAGCGAATCTGAGCGGTATTCTTCCCTTTGCGCGACGCATCGACGCGACTGTACGTCCATCGAGGCTTTCTATGAGTGAGTCTCAACTCTCTACTCGCCGAGACATGGACCCCTCAGCTCTGTTGCGGCTCCCGGCCCAATAGATCCTGTGGGTCTGGTCCCAGGGATTCGGAATTGAGCGGAGCTCCACTGAAGATGTGAATCCAAGTGAGACTGGGAACGATGAGTCCCGGTCGGGGTTTTCTTTTTGAACTCTTCCACGTGGACTCATTTTCGTCTGGGCTCTCTTCATTATCGCGCTCAGGATTCACATAGTAGATCCGATCATGGCAGCTGATAACAAAGTCCTCTAATAGCGAGAAACTAGGATAGGAGCGTGGCTTGCCGGACGATTAACGATGGAACTCATTTCCGGCCGCTCCGAGCCAGCTAGACAGCTGCCCTAAGAACGATGTCGTTCTGGATGATAAACCTCTGAATGTAGTAGTTCATGCGATGCCTTTCGCATTCCAATCAGTAGAGATCTCCATCAAGCGAACTATCAATGGATCTATAAGGAAGATCAATCGGCTATTCGGTCCCTGTTAGGGGTGGAGAGTTGTGCGTCCACTACTACTAATTGCGACTAAGCGCATCCCTAAGCTGCTCGTCGGCCTTTGCAAACCGGAGAAATGACAACAACAGGCACCGCTAGTCTGTATGACACGCGGGAAGGCGAACGAGACTCAGCCGGCCGCGTGGCTTGGCCGAATAACGCAGGGCTCCGGGATGTCACGAGTGCAGCAAGAGCGAAAGCCGAACTGTTTTCTCTTGGATCGTACGACGCCGACATCCCGAATAATCGACTTCCGGCCGAACGAGCCTTGCCGCACAGTCTGGACGGGATATGATTGCGCTCCATTCGGGGACTTCAACCGAATGAATTTTTATTTTCGAGAGGAATGAGATGGGAGACACCTTTGTCGGAAGCAATCGATCATTTATTCATCTGTGCTGTGGGGATTCGGACACATACGATCGGGACCTGGAGGAGGAAATTTTCCCTCGATTTCGTCCAGCTCTTGTCCTCGTGCGAGAACATCTTGACAGCCCATTCCGCGTAGAATCGGGGGAAGAGTTCAGTCGAGGGACATATGCAGATGCGGACACCGATGAGGGAACGACGGGGGATCAGAAGGGGAAAGAAGAGGAGGGAGACTCCAAACAACGAAAAAACAACAGAACATCGTTCGCCTCATAAGTGCACTAGAGAATGAACGCGCCCTTAGACGGGGATGTTCTGGATTCCAGCGGGCGTAAATACCGTGACTATTCTCCGTTTCAAAATTTAACAAGTCGGAACGCCTTCGTTCGTCGATTCCCGTGCGGAATCTTATGTCGAGCGGCATAAATCCCGGAAGTAATCTATCTGATGTGCAGACGGCAGTACGGCTTCCCTGCTTTTCCGAAGTAGCTCTGGCCTTCCAGCGTCTTATGGCATACCTGCCGAGAGAGAGGAAATTATTCATCGGCGGCTAATTCTCACACAGTCAATAAATTAACGATATTCGCTCCGAATTGAAACTTAGAGCACAGGGACTGCCTCTCCGAGATGCTCCCCCTGTAATGGGATCGGTTCCGAGGACAGACGTCGAGGGACGAGTGACACCCAGGATGAGTGGGTCACAAAGAGCGCGGCGCTCTTTCAGAACAAATTACTTCCCGAGAAAGTACGTGATAAAGAGGCTCGCGGACATGAGCGAAATGAACGGAAAGTAATGAACGGCTTCGTAGATAGCTTTGCAGATGCTTCCCTTCCGGGAACGCAACAAGAGAATCATCAGGCAGAAGAACTTAATCACATTGATGGGCTTCCCTCGAGTGAAGTGTCGCTCCCGCTGTTCCCGGCAGAGAGAAGACCGGAGATCGACGTTCACCTGTTCCGTCACGCAGCGAGAACCCCGCGACGCTCATCTCAGGGGGTTACGAGCCCTGAGTAAAACGATAGAGAGCTTCTTCGAAATCACGCGCGGTTCGATACTCACAGAGCACTTGAAGCAGGTGGAGTGATAGTTGTTACTGAGCGCCTCAACCCATCGATCGCCGGCTTCGATTGGGAATCCACAGCCGAAACACTTCGAGGTGAACAATTCGTTCCAGTCTCTCTCGCAGTACGGAAGTCCGTCTTCAAGATAGAAGGAGTTGTTTCCGAACGGACGATGGCAGTGAGCGCATGTGAAGCACTGAGGATGCCAAGGGCGGTCGATTGCGTTCAAGCAGTCCTGGGGAAAAATAAATAAATTATGTTTTCCTTCACGGCGAGCGCTCCTTTCCAGGATGGGAGCTGGTGCATGGTACCGAGGAAGAATGAGCAGCTCATATCCCGTTGGCTCTGTCGCCTTTGGTGGCTTATGCGAGGCGAGACTGCCAGTCTTTACGCAACGCCACGCTTCCGAAGGTTTGAGCAGGCCGTGGCTGTCCCTGGCGAAATTCCGTGGCGTTTTCCACAACTTTCAGTCATTGATCGACGAACGATTTCTTTGAAATTCCCTTTCCAGGTAACGGCATCGAATTCGTTTCGGAGCCGGTTTCGGCAACCGGTGCCTTTGATTCCTCTCCGACAGCGTAGGCTCATGCAAAAAAAACGCCCAGGGTAAGTTTGCCCTGTAAATATGGATCATAATCTACGCTCCGCGCTCTATCCTGATAGAAGCCCCGGGGGCGCGGAACGCAATCCCTCCGCGCATCTACCCTCCTACGTACTTTCGCGACGATTCGCAGTCATGCCGTACTCTCGGCGGGATGCTGTATCGAGTCCCGGTCCCGAATCTCAATATGAGCCTTCGACGGACGATTTTTTCGTGTCGTGGGGCTTGTGAGGACGAAAGCTGTCTATTTGCAGTCCATGTCTCGAATTTCAAGAATCAAGTTCCGGCTCAAGACCGCACACGCCAACGAAAATCGGACCTCAGGTTTGGAGCGCGCGAATTCACTGTCTTATCCACACGAGTTTGGTCGGAATCGATTCAGTCGGAAACCGAAGCCGTAACAATTTGAACCTTGTCGGTGGATCTAGCGGCGCTTGACAAGGGAGGATCTTCCGAAGGAGATGGCGTCAATCGAGCCCATCTTTCGCTTTCAGAGCCCCCCTCCCGTTTCTATGCATATCGTTCAATCCTTTGAAGTCCTGTGCATGCGAAACTACCCAAGCTTGGCATCTGGATCTCGCCCTCTTGTGAGTGCGTTGTAGACTCTATGAATATGGGAGCCGCGGGGGGAATATGTATCCCAGGAGGAGTCTCAGCATATATTTTCGAGGGCTGCATGGCGACGAGACCGAGCCTACAGCTGGAACACGCTCCGAATGGGCAGGTAAGATGCATAACTTGCCCATCTTGGCCATGTAGCTTGTCTTCGGCCACGGTGGAATCGTCCTCATTCGCTTCATATGCAATACTCTCGGAAGCTCTCGGTCCCGAAAGCTCGATGGACTTTTACTCAATCCCAGAGATTTTTGCGTCTGCTGGGAAAAACACAACACCGGAACATGCGGAGCAAGAGAGAGCTTCGCTGGGCTTTTCCAGCTCTGGGACTGCCGCGAAATCGAAAGTTCCTAATTGCGGAGTTGCAGAGCCAGTTTCGCGGTTGCCCGGACGCTGTTTCGAGCGGGGAACAGTTTTTTGAGCCAGTCCAATCAGGATCGTTCTCTTGTATCCCGGCAGAATTTTTTTCGCCGGAAGTTCAGAAACAGGACGTCAGCCGCTGCGCGTGATTTGCGAGGAGGCTTCCTTCGACGTGACGCTCTCAATGATTGCGCCGAGGTTCGGCTGCAGTAGATTCTGACAGAGCTCCCGAGCATCATCCGCATTGGAATAAAAAAGCGCCTGGGAGAACCGGCTTCCGATTTCAACGGAACACCGGTCGCTATTGACGGAGAACAGCAAAGACAAGTGAAATTGATGTTCTCGTTTAAGGTCTCAGAACGATGGTCGCTCCAATATATCGAATATCTCGCACCGGAATTAACCGGAGTCCCGCCACGTAAGTTGATCAATACGAGGATACGGATTCCAGGATGTCGTCCACCCATTCTATTCATCCTACCATCGAGAACACTCCGGGGCGAGACCTGTCCGCCTGACTTGAAAAAGATAAATGGACAGTCGAGGGGCAGACATACCCATTCGATCGGCGGGGAAAACCCGCGCTCTCGATCACGGGCAACGGAGGCGACATATGCTCCAACGAGAAGCCTAGAAGCGAGTCGTTCCCGGACCTGGCCATTATCTGTCGCCCTCAGATATCGGAGGGCGGAAAATGATAAGTGATCACGGGACACGTTCTGGAACACCGCTCCCATCGAGGGCAATTCCGCCAGGGGGAAGATCGCCCCCCACGGGATCGGTATCGAGGTACAATGTCGGATAATAATTTTTCCTTTGTACGATTCCTCGCGGGAATGATGATCTTCGAGGGCCCGAATCGATCGGACTGCAGCCGCCGGTCCGACGTCTCGGAGGAAAGTCGTAAACGATACTCACGCCCTTGATCCTTTGATGACACTTCGAACACGTGGGAGCCATATAGTTCTCAAAGCAGCGCTCGCAATAAAGATGATTGTTCTCTTCTACGAAGCCGCAGTCGATCAGATCACGGCGACACGTTCCATTTGCGCAGACGAAGTGCGACGGACACCAGGTCTTCCCTACAGCCGAAACGAAAGGTCCCCTGCAAGGCGAATGGATCTTGTTCATCGCTGAGATCGATTGCATTGATCCAACTACAGACTTGTCCGTCATTCGCTTCTATGGGAGCTTACAACGGAAAGTCGCGCGTTGTCGTTGGATGTATTGGCGGTATCGAGGCGCGGAGCACCGAGCGATATAGAGAGATAAATAGTAATCGGTAAGAGCGGCGGAACCGGAGAACAGTACCCCGGGCAATCATTATGATTCGTAATAATTAGTTCTGTTTATCGAATCCTGGATAAATACGTGCTGAGCAGATTCGGGAGTTTGCCCCCGACAGCATCTGCTCCCCGGCCGTGCTGAATGCACGAAAGTTCTTACAATTACTGTTTGCGCGTAACAACTTGTTTCTCGAGAGAGCGAGCGCGATTCCGTCTTCTTAGTAATCTTCGTGCTTCTTCTCAACGGGACATGGGCGTGAGCGAGAACGCCGCGAGCGGAAGTAAATTCATTTCGAAACAGGAGTTTTGATTAGACATCTCGGTTCTTTGCGAAGCTCCTCTTACTCGAAACCTCAAAAGCAAACACTGCGCTCGCCGAGGAAACTTTCGGCACGAGCCGCGCTACGATTACCATTGAGTATTCTTGCGCGCCGGAACTCGGTCAGATGGTCGGCCGTAAGAGCACGGCGTTGCTGGCAATATTGTCCACGAGCTCGAGCGCACATGAGGATCTTGATTAATGATTAGTAATTATTACCTATAATCATTGAGTCATTGATAAATAATTGATAAGCGGTGAAAAACAGTGAATAATCTCCGGGGCTCATTTCAAGCGGCAAGACACCGACGAATTTCCACAAAAATGGACCTGCTGATTATAATCGGTCCAGTCGGGGGGTCACACGGGGAACTCCCATATTGGTCTCGTGAGTTTTTTCTTTCGTGCCCGGGAAGAAAGCGGAGGCGCTCTTTCGTCGAGTTCGATAGCTTCTGCCCTCTCCGGGAAAACGTGAAAAGGTACCCACCTGATCGGAGCTCCGCATGTAGCGCAGACCGGAATTCGTCCCCCGGCCTGACTTAACATTCCACGGCCACGACGAGGGGCCGGTTTGCTTCCGCCAAGCGGTTCAAGACCGGAGCTGAATGAATTCGTCGCGGATGACGCTTGGGTCGTTGTTGATGTCGTACTCTGATGGAACGTTTGCTGAGGAGGCCACTTTGGCGGCGCGGGATTGAAGTTGGCTTCTGTAGGACGATAAGTAAAGCGGGTTTGTTGGTCTCGCGGGGGAGCTCGATACATGGGCGCAGTTCGAGTGGCGTTCGAAACCAGTTGACGGTTGCTGTCTTGCGGAGGCCACGTGAAATTTCGATTGGCGGAAGGATCAGTGCAAGCAGACACAGCACATTGCGACGCGATCGGCGGTGTCGACGACCCGGGTTTCGGGTCTTCGTATCGGCGCAACAAGTTCAGTGATTGGCATCGATGTTCCATCGATTGAGGAATTGAGATGCACAGTCGGAAGGTATCGGAGACATTCGGAACGAAAGAGAGAGAGAGGCGCAGGAGGAGTGCAGATGATTGTCATCATGGAAGGTCATGAGAAGAGGGGCGAGCGTGGCACGGAATGGATGCAGAGGGAATGAGCGGAGGACATGCACGACCGGATGCAGGTAGCAGGTCGGAAGGGAGAGAAAGATCTCGATTAGATTACGATTCCAGATACAGCAATTCAACGAAGGGAACCCAGGACAGGTGAGCAACTACCTAGATCGACATCCATCAAGCAGTCCTCAGCGAGTCCCACAAGTTCCTTTCAGAAGAAGAGAGCCAAAATCGAATAAAATGATCCCACAGAGTAATCGTAGGTCCCGGAAGCAGTCTCCCTGTAGATTTCTGAGAGTAATCCATTCATAAGGGACTCGATTTCGATTCTTGATACGAATGAATGCTCTGAATCATATCGATGCAAAAGGAGATCACACTCTACACGTGAAGATTTCCAGACTCCGAATCGGTCATGAATTTCCTTCGGGAACTCTGTTTGGGGAGCAGAATTCAAAACATGGGATCGCGTTGAATCTCGCACGTCCTGATCTGCTCAACTTTCCTGTTCCATCCCTCGAGTTCTCGAGCCAAGATGCGGCCTTTGTCTCATCAATTTCTCAAACTCCCGGGGACAGAATCGAAATTTGCTCGTCGGGAATTAATCTATTCCATTGAAGAGGGAAGCGCTCCGACACGACATTTTCTCGTCAGAATGAGTCGAACGCCCGTTTCTCATCCGCCCAAGAACATTGATTGTGATATGGCTCATTGTATGCGTCGTGGAACTTACCTGTTGCTGGTGAAGGCTCGAAGCATCCGGAATTGCGCTGAAATGAAGTGAAACCGAATCGTTGATGGACACCTACATCGCGACGAGATCAATTGACGGGAGAATACTCGGGAGCGCATCAGAAGTGTAGCTCCGTGGTTCCGTAGCTCGTTGTTCGACGGAGCTCATTGGGAAGGATTCAATTCTTCCGCACGAGCGGGGTTAGAGTTCTTGTCATACTATTGATGCCGCGCTAACTAATTGGGAGGGGACCGCCGTCCCTCAGGCGGAGGATCATGAGGGGATCGAGAGCGCCGTCGAATATCTAGGCGTGATCCCGCGGCTCCCGGTCGGGTTCATGATTCAAGTCGAAATACATATGGAAATAGGACGAGCCACGGAACGAGACAGAAGATTGTACCTGAGGCAAGGGTTTAGGAGGTACGGGCGGAGCGACTGAGCGGAACTGAAAATCAAAAATAGTGAAACTGAGACGGGGATGTTGGAAGGTACCACTGGTGGGGGGCTTACGAACGGGGTCATGGAAGCAAAAGAGCAGCAAGAAGATAAAAGACCACAAGAAAGAGGGTTGCCAGAGCCAGCGAGAGCGAGTCCGGAACTTATTCGCTGAATCGAGTGGACAGCGGGAACACAGAGACAAACGCTCCTCTCGATACAGTGGTTGTGACCTCGGGCACTCCTTTCTCGTCCCTCTGTTTCCTCTGACCCCGAGGCTGTATGCGTTTCTTTCGTTTTCCCTCCAACTCTCAGCGCTCCCCAGAGTTTCCCACAAGTTTTCTCTGCTTGGTCAATCCTGACAGAGAGGAAATGCGGGAGAAAAAGGTCCCTCGAGTCCAGCCTCTCCTCTTGTGTCGCTAGCGTTCTCCTATCACGTCTCCTCCTCAGGTCGAAGCGTGACATGAACTCCTTCTCGCCCCTCATTTCCCCGTCAGAATCTTCTCGTCATCGATTTTGTGCTTGTTGAAGACAAAGCGCTCACCGTCGGAGCACTTGACGAGAACGGCTTCGGACTGATAGGAGCTGGCAGGGATCCGAGAGAAATTCCCGGCGACGCTGGAGCGGGAATCGGTTGGGACGAAGTTCTGGAAGCGATTAGACGATCGTGGAAAGGTTGTAATAAGCGTCAATCTACGTTGTGGAGTGAAGTATGCCTTGGTACTTACGGAGAGACCGGTTCTTTCAGCATAACAGATGCGTTCCGAGCATGTACTTCACAGTACAGTTTACCTCCCACGAGATAGTAACCATGATTTTTCAATGAGTTCCCACAAGTGGCGCAGCGGAAACATTCTGCGTGCATGTCTCGATCCTTGATACGGCAGAAGACCCCCCTACGATGAAATTGCTCGTCGTTATTCAGATCCTTCGGTGTGAGCAGAGGTCTCCTTATTCGCATGGATCCGCCAGAGATATTCTGGAGCTTCCTTTGACCGGGAACCGGAGTGACGGATTCCCAAGCATGATTCCCGAGTCCGATCGCTCCTCCCAGATCCGCACATCGGCGAGTACGGCGTGGAAATCCATAGCGACTCTGCAGCTCGGAGAATTCTGATCTCAGGGTGCGAGTATGCATCGGGAAAGCTCCCTGAAGTTCTGGGAGCTTGTCTGGTTGTACCTCGACTTGACGGGCTGGTACCGCACAAGACCCGTTCAACTTTCCTCGGAAGACTGTTCCCCCATTGAATGAAATTAGAATTTCCGTCTCTCCTGAACCATTTTTGACGCTCCCCTTCTCTTGACAGACTTCAAAAAATTTCCAATCGATGCCCAAGCGCCCTCACGGCTAGTGTTTCGAATCAATGTTTCGAATATTTCCCTTCCCGAGGCTCTATTTCAAACATGTCTGCATCCAGCCAGTCGCCCATGCCGGAAATCACAGAGCTTCTCGAACATAACATTCAATTCATCCCCTCTCTGCTTTTTCAAGTCAGATTATCTGCTTTGACATTCGATAATGTTCTGGGAAACATAGTCCTCCATATGTTCCTTCCCCCCGGATCAATATTTCCAGAGGGTTTTATGGCTGTTGCAAATGCGTCCCGGGGCCATCTGTGGGCCGGAGCTTATCGCGTGTTTTCCGTCCATCCCCATATCTGACAGCGAGGTACACGGACCCTCATCGGGAGCTTTCACGCAGTCCCCGTCGTGCCCGGTCTCTACCGGGTTTAAGGATGTTCAGCTGGATCCGATGCTTCAGCAGCGAAATCCGCTCTCCGGCCAAATTAGTTGTCGATGAATAAGCCGTCATGGCAAATCTGTTGTGCCCGACAATAAAGCCTTGAGCTAACGGAAATCCCGGAGGAGTGATAGATTCATGGTCGATATCTTTCTATCTGGCAGGATCGCCGGGAATCCTTGTTGGTCAGGTTCCGCATACCGCAGACGCATTCGCAAGTTTTGATATTGCGGAGAACGTCGAGTTATTATCGAAGGTCGGAAGTACCTGTATGACAGGTACCTGTCAACTGAGCCGCGTCGTACGTACGTCTACTCCTGTATATTCTCTATGTCTTGATGCCTCTGACTGGGAGGAGCGGATACCAATGAATGAATTACTTGGAGGAATCCTTCGCAATCTCCCTGGAGCAGACCAGCCTTCTTCCGGAACATAAATTCATGATTCTTGCTGATTCCTTGCTCAGCAAACGTCCTCACTCAGCAAATTCAGAATTGGATTAACACTCACACGATGAGTTTGCCGCACTCAGTACAGACGTTCGGTCCCCCAGCGGTGACGTTGGAGCCAGCGGACGGGACCGGGGCGGGCGGCGGCCGCGGCGCTTCGACGTGACGGAGTCCCGCCGAGCCCAGCGGAGAGCTGTCTACCCCAGACAACGCTGGACACGGTGAGCCTGGAGCTGCAATGGGAGCAGCGCTTGGACCTCGTCCTAGACCGTCAGTAAGCAACCAACCGACCGGGCAGCGAACGAGCAGCGACGACGGGTCACGGCAAGATGAGACAGAGCGAAAGCATTAGATAAGCGGACCTACTCTACGATGGTTCAGTGATTCTCTCAGCAGCCAAACAACACTAATGGACGGCGTTAACACTGTATTTGAGGGGCTTGTGTTCGCATGTGGGGGAGAGTCCCGCTGAAAGCGCTTCGAGAAGCGATCGGCAAAAACTCCGGGTTACGGATGAGAGCTCCTCCCGCGACTCCAAATGTAAGGAGACGGAGCGAGGCATGTACTTTGATCAATCGCGAGAAAGCAAAAGGAGTGAAGCGCCGAAACGTCTACCATCGGACGGATATTATAGGTTACGGCGAACTGCGTCGTCGAGGCATGTAATCAACAGTCTCCTAAGACTTTGGTCCTAATTCAAGCTGTCTCAAGGAGTACGATCAGACGCTGACAATACTGCCCATGAGGAATTCAATCGAAGCATTATCTATGCCGAAGACACTCTTCCCCCCGGAAAGACTCCAATTGCGATGGGAAGGGGAGGGGGTCTGGCGCGAAACTCTGGAGCGGGATGAAAGTACATATGTGTTCCTAGCAAAGCCACGTCAGAGCGCAGCGGACAAAACCTACTCTTGGGTGCTTTATCCTCTTCCTGGACCATACGGTAAACAGCGGAATCCTTGTTCAAAGGTTTATCCTCCTTCATGAAGTTGATCCTGCGGGGAACGGAACTCATCAACGCCAGCGGATATCGAAAGTCACGGGTGATTGGCACCGAAACGACGCGACGCGCTGATTTTAGTGAGCCTGAGTGGGCAAAGTGGGCACGAACCCTATTGCACCTCCAGTGAGAACCTCGCTTTGCTTCTCGAGGGCCTCACGGAGACTCTCCATGGAGTAGAGGGCCGCAGGACAGTTGTACTGCTTGTTTACGATTTGCGGCGAGAAAGGCTTAGCCGAAGTATTATGCGACGAGCCGATCGGATTGTGAGTTTGTTTGTTCGCCGCTAAAGATGTCCTGGTTAAAGGTCCTTGGGATCCAGGAGTGATGTCTCCGACTGCTTGCACCGACGGTGCCCACGTCAAAGATCCGCCGCTGAAAACAGAACACACAAGCGATCAGCATCTTGAGCACACGTAAGCATCGCGAGGCGAAAACGACAGTCAAAGAGGAGAGCTGTACGGAGACGAGAAGGAGCTCTCGCGAGTTTTTTCCACCGGAAAAAGTCTACCGGAAGGGAATATGAGTGTGCGAAAAAGATTGAGTAGTTTCCCTGAAGGAATTCAGTGATGGGACGTATTGGGTTTTCCTCTCTCTTCCCCTGAGTTCCCAGGGAAACTACAGGGTCTTCCAAGCAAGGTCCGCTTGGAGCGGATTTCCCTGGAGCTCATACCGGTTGGAACGCGGGAGCCTTGATGCTTCGATATTGGCTGCTGCTATTCAATAATTCCTGAAGGATGGCCGATATGTCTTGGATAGCGACCGTGTTGTGGATGAATTTTTAACTCCATTTTACGGTGTCCTCGGGAAAAAAGACTATCGGGGAAACTTGGGGATCTTATTATAATAATTCGACGAGGGAAGTCTGCCGGCGTTATTCTTCTAGACACTCGACGCCTTCGGTGCATGCGCTTCGGGTTGGAGAGCTTTGAGAGATTTCGGAGTATCGAGGCTTGATCTTGTTTGCTATTCTCCAAGGGAGCTGGCCGAGGAATATATGCGAGGAGTCCGTGATGAAACACGACACAACCCCGCCGTGACTTCCCTTTGTTCTACGGCGGTAGTATACTCGATGCTCCTGCTCTCAGACGCTTATGAGATTGTCCACGTGTTGACCTCGGGAGGTCGGACGATTTCTCCTCTTGGCCTTCAGAGAAGGCTATTGATAGAGAGGAATAAAAGATATTGATACGCTCGCTGGCACCTCCGAAGTTTCCTCGCTCATAGCTGTACGTCATACATAGGACTTCGGGACGGAGAGGAATAAAGAAGTCTATGGCTCAAGCCCGGATCATCGCTTGAGTATATTGGAAGGGCGATAACCCAAAGAAAAAAAATCTTGAAGGCTACCGGTCGAATTCCAGCGGAAACAGGTATACTCGATTGCCCAATCTCTCTACGGATGACGATCAGATCAATCAGCATCGACGAGTCTTCACCAAGGTGGCCTCGCTCTCCTCAATCGTTGTCATCACGGAGGAAACGTGCATCGCCGCTCCCATTGTGAGGAGCCGCGCCGCAGACCTTCCTCACGTGAAGATCAGAATTATGGCGCCAATCTGTTGAGTGCGAGACGTGACGATAAGAGTCGTCTTCTGATCAGCGCGGCACAGCACCGTTTTGGGGAGGGCACGTCGAAGGAGAAGCCAGGCGTAATATAATAGGGGCTCCCTACCCTGTGCCTTTATCCATTCCGCCTCCGGACCCAGACAACTCGTCATTTGATCGACTCTTCTCGTCATAGTAGTTGGGTAAGTCGATTATCTGAATTAAGAGGGAGCGGATTTCCCCGACAGTAGCGGCAGGAATTCCCTTACACCGGCAAATTCTGTTCAGGTACGGAAAAATCGATTTTTCGCTTCAAGACCCCTCTACTGAACAACTTCCTTCAGAACGGCGAATAATGAACAAGAATCTCGAGCCGGGAAACAGGGTCGCAAGATAGGAAGTTCTGGGAGCTTTGGCTCTGCTCCACTCATCGCGCTTCCGAAGAACGAGCTGCCGAAACTGATCCTATGGTTTTATTTCCTCTTCGATTCCACATCATAACGACGCTGCAATCGACCTCTGGGGGAGCTCGCGACCACTCACGAAATCTAATATCGCTCTGTCAATAAGACGGAAAGGAAAAGTTTTCGCTTACCGTACGATGGTGAGGTCGAGATAGTTTCCGCTGTTGAGAATGGCGTTCTGAGCATCCTGGTGGCTCATGTGTTCGGTGGAACGGCCAGAAATTCGCGACACCTGATCTCCGGTTCGGATGCCAGCCTGCTCAGCTAAGCTTCCCGGGTTGGCCTGAGGGGCGAGAAAAAGAAAAAATGATTCGAGCTCTGAATCGAAACCCTGACAATCAATGTCTGGATAGCAATTGAATGGGGAGCTAATCTTTGAGCGATGAGTTTTACAACAGAAGTTCTCTCGTTTGGAACCATTACGACGAATGTGGACTCGGTCGGGTGGATACATCTCTGTCTGTGTAAAGGCTCTCGTAATTGGCGTGGGAGTTTTTCTCCTCCTACTCTCTCGGAGAGGTCTCTCTGAGCACACATATTTTGCGACGGGCCCAACATTCCGAGCATATTGGGTCTCCCCGGATGAATGCCTCCGTCCTGCGTCGGCATTTTTATCAGAGCTACTCTCACTTCCACTCACAAACAAGCTCCTGTGGTCCCATACGGTGCTGTGTGTGGCCGAGGCACACCGGAAATGTTCGCCGACTCACGTACCCGCCGACATAATACATCCCGTCCGACTTTCTCTGTGAAGGGCTTTCGGCTATAGACTCGGTGACATATTACGACATCCCTTTAGCATCGCTCCATGTACTTCAATGATGTACTGGCCGAAGGGTCTACATTAGCTATACAATGTTCTCTGCATGTTTCCGCCAAACTACCGGAGACAGTTGCTCCTCTCCTAAAAGAATTCACATAATTCGAGGTTCACGATCGTGTCGTTATCCCTCCCATGCAGCACTGGGGTCGGAGTCGACAATTCCGCCCCTGGGTTGAAGCTTCCCGAGTTTAAGATTCAGCTCAAGAGAATTGCCGCCCGAGCTGAAGAAATATTAGCTTGCGCTAGCTCCGTAAACAACATCGTGACTTATTTTGAACAGGAGAAAACCTCATGAGGCTTCTCCTAGCAGCGCTTCAAAAGTCCGGGGAACGGGCTATAGGGGACCCGTTCTCTCTCAGACAAAGTAGATCGGGAATTTAAATTTTAAGAATCCTCCCGAGGACTCCCCGGTGGCCTCGAGCCGTCGGAGTCAAAACGAACAATACCAAGCACGAGTTTCCCGGGAGTCGGAGACGGAGAACGTATGATCTTGATTTCCTCCAAGGAGCTATCCAAAAAACTCGCGTGAACAAGAGCAAACACCCTCATCCTCGCCTTTATCACTGGATAAATGTTTGCTCAGTGAAAAATCGAGTCGAGATTGGGACGGCGGGGTCTCTCCCATGGACGTGGAGCTGAAAGCAGCTCTCGGTTGCGTGTATGAACCTCCCGCCGCAACCTCCTGTGCGTCGAAGACGCCAAAACTTGTCGGATGCTATTCTCTATTGGAGCCGACTGTTCCCGAACATAAAATCGAATGATATACGAGAGGCTCACCTACGGACAGATTAAAATATTTCTTGGTGGGGCTTTCGGGCTCCTGATCCAAGACGACCACCGACGAGCTCAGCAGGCGAAGGGACTTCCCCCGAGATTCTCGAGCAGTTTGGAACTAAGTCGACTGCACTGCTTGCAAATAAATAATTGCTTTGATGATTAAACCCCGCTTAGAGAGTAGGAAAGCCGGATTTAGCCACAGGCGCCACGCTGTGGGAATCTCTAATTATAGAATTGGCTCTTCACCGGATGCAAATATCCCGACGAACGCCGCATGATCCAATTAATGAGACTCATGGAAAAGCGGCCCGGGTTTACAATCTGTGAGACTCTGTTCCGAATCGGCATCCACCAGGGTCGGGGATCGTCGTGCCACAAAATTCTTGATATTTCTCACTCCGCGAGAATTAAGCTCGTATTTACTGATGGTATCTCCGGTTTCCTCGGAGGAAGGTTTCTCGTTCTCAGGTCTGTTTGCTCTCAGACGCGCCGATCGCGCAAAGCCCCGAGTCTCTGTCTGCTACGGATTGTGTAGGAGTGTTCTAGGGTCTCGCTCTACATACATGCCGTCTCGGACTTTCTTTGACTTTCTCGATACACGAGAGACTGCGGCAAGAGGTACTTTTGTCGCACTCCGTCTCCTCCGCGTGCGGAGGGCTCCTTGCTCGTCCGCCTCTCGAACGGTCGAATAAATGCTGCATCAAAGTGCACCGATTCCCTGCAGCTCGGATTCCCTGTCTCGCGAAACAATCGCTCCCACAAAGAAAATGTCTTGTTCCTGCCAGAGAGTTTGCGGACAGAGCAAACAAGAGTGGGAGGAAGGCATCAATGCTTCGATGTATGTCTACGTTCCATGTCGCCTAGGATGCCGTGCAACAGGAACGAGAGCATTCCTGAGCCTCCGGGTTCTAGGCAAGAAGGGATCCGCTCGAAACGGGAGGAATCCTCCCTGAGACTCTCGGCGAGCTCAAGATGAAAGTGCAGGGGTTCACCGAGCCAGTCCGCGACGCCGTCGCGACGCTTCGAAGGTAACGGTGAGAGAATTTTCGACGACGAGATGTTATTCGCCCGAAATTCCGAGTAAGAGGAGTCGACATCATCGTAGAGGATCCGAAAGTAGCTCCTCCTCCGCTTCATTGCTCGACCTCATTGCCGGGGATCACTCACTGCTAGTCTATCCCATGGTAGTCTTTCCTCATGGTATACGCTCCGAAATCCTCGGGCACTCTAACGACGCGACGATGCACTGGCCCAGGACATGGATCGGCAATTGCCGACAATCTGAGTCCCAATTCCATTTGCGGCTGGATGAAAGCCTCAAGCACTAATCGGACCTCGGACTCGATCAGTTCCGGTGTTTGCCTTCCAAAGGAGACAATCGAATGCGGATTCGCTTCTCATTGAAGGCTTTCATGCAAGCGCCATGGAAGTTCTGCGCAATTAACGGCCTCATTACTCTGGAGTCTCGTTTCTAATTGCGGCTTCGCTGTCCGCTTCTCTGTACATTACTTTTTCGCTGCGTGGCCTCCCGCAGCTTTCCACCTCTGCGATAGTTGAGTGGTCGCCTGGTTAGTTGTCAGAATCCCTCCACTGAATCCCTCCATTGAATTACCGGTGCGATAAGGTACAGGCTCGAAAGCTCTCCGGGAGAGCCTCTCTCGTTCATCCAGAGGATACGAATGTCCTCCGAAGGTTGAGAAGTTGATCCCACGAATGAAAAAATGTTCGATCGATCAAAAATTCGAGTTTTCTCGTGATAAGTAGCCTCTCTTCTTCGGGCCCGGCATCCGTTACCCCCGCGTGGCAGAATCCTCTCCGCCTCCACTCTCGACGACTCTCGGCGCGGGAGCCTGGCACTCGGACTCAGTGGGCTGCGACTTCCGGGCTGTTTTCTGGTATTTTCCGCGTGGTTGTCTTGCGGCAACTCCAGCCCGGCAGAGGGATGAGCTCCTTTGGCGTCAGCGTCGGGTCAACAGAGCATCAGCGCAACGCATCGGCACTTGGCTTTGGAGCCGGAGATTTCTCCATCTCTGGCGCCCCCGTAGGAGGCGTACGAGGTCTTTCTACCCAAGTCCGGTACTCTCCCTAGTCTGCGAGTCTTTGCGCTCTGCTGAGCGATGTTGCGCCACTTTTTTCGTAGGATGCCTCGATTCGCCAACACTCTCGAGCTGGAGGAGCAATTCCGGCGATCCCTAGACCGCCGTGAAATTACGTGTATCGACCTACAAGAGGTACCTTACAGACGGCGGACCGACAGACAGGAATAGAGTGAGAAATGATCTAGTTCCAGCACATCGTCCTCCCCCGTAAGGGACCGGATCAGGCTCCTAGAACGAGTGGCACTGGGGGCAGACCGATTTCGTTGATTGCCTGCCGGCAGCGATCATCTTCGGATGGACTGCACCGGGAAACACGGCGGCTGATTCGCAAGAAAATGAAACGTCCTTTTCACGCCGACAGCGGAGTCCTCCAAGACATCGGCCAACCTGCAGGAATTAAAAAGGATCGATTGGGCGAATCGGCTGCTCTTGGCTCGCCCCGAACTCCGATGCGGGTCCTTGCAACGGCCATCCCGTCCTATACTCGCTTTCCTTCAAAGCTCGCACCGCTTCTCTTCACGGAATCTCTTCTATCGAGTTTCCGCAAGCTTAGAGACGCCGACGCCATCGCTTGCGTAGATTCAATTATCAGTGCTGAACTTTTGGGACGGATAGACGATCGCGACTTGAAGTGGAAGGGTTTGTGGGCGAGGGGGGAACGGGCCGCTCAATAGAGCGAAGCGATTCGAAGTTGTGGTTATCCGGGCTCGCTGAGGGAAGACACGCGAAATCATTATCGCTCACTCTCGTCACACATCGAGCGTCCCGGTGCCGACCGAGATCCTTCGATCATGCGATAGGCGAGCTCTCGAGCTCCCTCTCGACCTTATCATCACAAGGAGAAAACTTATCTCCGGCAGAAGAATCTGAGCCAATTATGCGTCTTCAATCACAGGCTCAGCCTGCCAGCCTCTTCTTCGATGGGGCTAGCTCGTCAAATATCATGAATTCCCTACTCATTTCATGAATCTGGGACGTACAATCTCCTCGTTGTGCGCCTTTTCGAGACGGGTCGCGCGTCGCGTCAAAATGTAATCCGAGTATGGCCTCTCGAAGCCTTGCAAATGTCGGCAGGATGTTGTCGAGAGGTTTCCGGTCGAAATCCTCATTGTAGCAAAATTACACTCAGTGGCTTTGAGCTGTGACGTCATTGGACCCCGGAAGGAAGACTTGAGGGAAAATCCGATACAGCCAACCGCATCGGAATACTGCTACAATTGTTTCCGAAATGTGAGCCACGTGGGAAACCCTTGAGTTCCCCTAGAAAAGCGAGGGAGTGAAGATTCTTGTCCGCTGTTTTCTTTTGTCCTCACCTAATGCTCTTACTCGATCGATGCACTCAAGCGATAGGCAAATTCGGTGGGGAGGAATTTCTCTCGCCAAGATGATGCCCAATCATTTTCTTCTGTCTCCTCCAAATCTATGGATTCCCGTTGAGGATGAACGCTCTCGCGGAGCAAACCGATCTTTTCAAAATCTGCTACTGGAGAGGGTCTCCGAATGCATTCACCCATGAGCAAGGGAGTACGGCGGGGGGGGGGCTAAAGGGGCTATAGCCCCCTCCCAAATGGTCTCTTCGTAATGCTGTAGTACACGAGCGAATCGCCATACTGGATTTCAGCCCCATGCGGAGACCCGATCTAGCCCCCCCCTCACCCAAGAAAAATCCTGTGTACGCCACGGCTTATGAGGGATAAGGGGACCCGATTTAGTAAGGTCGGTGACACGCGCCAGCAAATCTTCAAGTCGGTAATCCTGGAAGTTCCCCGAGGCCTCCCGTCGTCCTCCGACACTCCAGTCCTGCCACATTCACGAGATTCATGATCATATTGGCGAGCCCAGGAGACATCCTATCCTCCTGAGAATATTTCAATCGCGAGAATAAAAATTCTTCCATCCATTCTGCCCTAATCGATCTTCTCCATTCTCCGGGAATCTTCCGTGCAGCTTTCATCCCCTCTGATTCTTCAATATCATTCGCGCATACACGGAGATTTCCCAGGTCGACGCTTGGAAGTCTTGAGAAGATGAGACATGACGATGGAGGCACGTCTCAGAGCCATGCCATGCACTCAGTGAATGGATGCGGGCGGATCGGGAAAACCAGAATCGAAATCTCCGTCTATCCACGATCAATCGGGTTTGCCAGGGCAGGGAAAATCGAAACCGATAATTGTCTCCGGCCGACCGATTGGGAAGCCGTCAATCCAAACGTCTCTGTCTCATCACAGGCCTCTTCAGCCACGGCGAACGTCGAAAATCGCTCCGTTTTCCGGAACCGATACTAGGAAGAATGAATAAACGAGATAGGGAGGGAAAATCCTCGCATGGCCAGAATTCGATTTCCTCGACTGAGAGCAGCGGTTCACGTCGGAATATCACCAGCCCCATGCTCCGATACGACACTCGAATAACATTCGGTTCCCGATGGTGGAATCCTCCACTCGGAATTGTTCGACGGAGCGGTCCGCTGGGTGGACCCTCAGCACTCTCGAAACAGTGTTCGTGGCGGACGCACTCTTCCGCTTCGCCTCCCTGAGGTGTGAGCGTCCAGGATCGATGCGACAAAGCATCGTGTTGAACGTCAGGTGTTCGGTGCAGAAAACACGGGCTCTCGGTGATTGATTCGATGATGAGGCGTCCCGAACAGGCCGCTGCGGCTGAGGCCCCGCACGATCGTCAGAGACTGCGTGGGAGGACAAGTTGACAATGAGAAGCTCGACATTGTTTCTCCCTTCCGTCTTCCTAGACTCATTCCGTCCACCTCATTTAGACAACGATTATGTCGGGATTGAATTAGAGCACCCAGGAATGCCGCCGTGGACTACCTCGTCTATGATTCGCGCTCTCTTGAGGAGGTTGGGAAGATTCCGCGGGTCATCTATCTAGAATGAAGCTCGGAGCGGCCCTCCTGCAGCCGCGGATGCATCCTCAAACTCCAGAGTTCGGCTCCGATCATTTTTCTCAAGGTCCGGAGAATACGGGTTACGAGATGAGCTTCCACTTTTTCTAGCTCACCCTCCGATCCCATCAGTTCCGTGGGGGAATAGAAAATGTCTTTCTCGAAGATCATAAGCTGAGTAATCTTCTGATTGGTCATCTCATTCGGCTGTCTAAAATCCGGTGAGTCTATGTGTGATGAGAACGCGATCATCGGATACTCTGAGAGCTCATCCCCGGATGACACACGCGAGATCTAATCCCTCCCGCTCGCGATACCCGCCGCGGCTTCCCTTCAGAAGTGTATCTGGCTATCTTGAGATAATCCGATACAATTCAGAGACCATCAAAGAAGCTCGGGACCCTGAACACACACCTCTGCCACGGAAAATGTTAAACGAGTGTTTTAATTCGAGTGTGGTTTCTCGTTCTATTTACATTTCGAGCGGTGCTGTTCCAGGCTCAGCCACAGAACGCACCAACGACCATCATGGGCGGTGGTGCGTTGGTCTGGCCTTCCTCAACGAAGCTTACGTTGAATCTCGGTGCTCGTGGTCAGAAAGTAACCACCACAGACAAAGTGGAAAGTAAACTCTCGAATGTGTAACGACCGTGCATTACGGCAGCTTCTCATTCTCTGAATTCGAGAAATCACTCACGGTAATCAATTCGCACTTCTTGATTGAGATAGGTGTCAACGGTAATCAGCAGCGGAACGAAGAAGACCACAAAACTCAGAAAAGTCCCAGATTTGAAGTTCCCAGCCCGAAATGCTCTCCAGTTCGTCTCTTGCGACCAGCTGGTCGCAGAGAGGAATCTCCGTATTCGCTATCCACTTACCCTCTGAATACAGACGGGATATCCAAAATCCTTCCCACCTCCGAGCCGGAATCCCCACGGAGTTCCGTCGCCCCTACTGAGCTTGATTGTCGTTTCGGACATGCTGAGGACGCAGCGTTCACAAGCGCACAACAACAAGTATCCACACAACTGTATCTCGGTCTCTCGAGCAACAATTCTCCGGCAGTGTAGAATCTAACAGACACTGGCCGCAGGCACAAAAGTCAGGCAAGCAGACAAGCGGGCAGGGTGGCAAGACAACCAGCTAGTTCTAGCCAGCTAGCTGGCCGACCGGGCTAGTCGCGGCCACCACACGAGGAATGCTCGAAGAGGGAGACTCGAGCGAGCGCGCGCGCGCCTCAGCTCTGTCGTGGTTTCCAGAGAGCCACGCCGATAGCACCAGAGGCAACTCACTCCGGGCGCTAGCTAGCTAGCCTGTAGTCGAACCAAGCAGCTAACCTAGCGACCAAGCGAGTCAGCGAACAGCGGACAGATATGCGGACTCATTGCTTAGGGACCGACGACGCTGCCATCCGCTGCGGTGCCACTCTCGGACAGCCTCGGTTCTTACGAACAGGAACCTCACCTAGAATGAAGTCATCGCTGACTGAGAGTCATTGTCGACGTGTCTCCATAGACGCCACTATAAACATACGAGTGAGGGAAGAGCCACTTTTCTCGAAGCTCTGATTCACCTGGAGTTTGTCGCTGGCGTCTGGATTTTCCTCTGTGGATCTCAAGGGAATAGCCTATCCGTTGTCCTATGGACGAGTCGGAATCCACGATTTCTCATACCAAGATGTTTTTCAGCTCTGGCGCGGCGGTGATCTAATGGGAGAGCTATCTGTTGTTTTCCGAGCCGCCGGTCAACCAAATCGGGCTCGGCGTTTGCATTCTGAGATTCGGTCGTAACCTCCGAGTCTTCAACAGACGCCGACGAGTAACGATCAGCAGTCACAGAGAGCTGGCAACGATGCCGCTGATAGGAGTGGGACGCGTTTGCGCTGACGCCAGGAACTTCAATCCGAACATAGTCGACAATGGAACAAATCATCGGAGAGGGAAGCCGCTCGCCGTCGACGGCGATCGTAAATAGAACTAGGTAATCATTGTTTCAGGTTTCAGCCGAAGTGCTCACAAGCAAATGGATCAGACATTTTTGGGATTTTCCTTTTTCCAGAACTATGTATTCGGTCTATCGGTCGCGGGAGTGAATGTTGGCAATTCATGATCGAGATCTCGGAATCCACGTCTCCAGGTCGTTCCCATGTTGTCCACTGGGCGTTCCGCGTTCTAAATCCTCATGGATGGGGGAGCACACTCTCCGGACGCCGGTCGTTGAGCGCAGACACATCGGCTGCGCGGGGAATTCATTCTCCGAATGAGTTGATCCGCTGTTGTTCCAATTAGGAAGATACCCGATCCAGGATGCGAGACTGTTAAGCTCCAAATCAAAACAACACCAGGGAAGCGCTTCCGACTCATCCGCTAGGGTCCCCACGGGGCAATCGGAGTGGTATCAAGTCGGAGCTACTATGCTTGGGGTAATAATTGACTGTATGGACGACGCGTGTGGTTTGCTTAACAGTCACGGAAGAAGTGAAGTTTATTGCCCTCTATGCCTATCTGGAGACGACGAAGCTCATGATCTGGCGCATGCTGACTAACATGGGGTGGAACTCCCCTCAGTCGCTTGATGGTCGCATGTCTGCGGATGGAAGCGAGGCTCGCACTCCGTCTCTCGATTCTACCTCGACCAGGGAGTCGGGAGATTGCAATGATTGAGCTATTGAACGTCATAGCTGCGGACGGAGGTTTCTTGTCGGAGAAGTCGAACGTCCCAGGGCTTTCCTGGCGCAACAAAGCCCATGCTAAGATGCGCTCATTCCACGCACCGTCCCGAGCTTGAATGTGAAACTAGAGCAGCTCACTCCGGCAATCCACGGGCCCTTAAGATGTTAATGGGTCTGGTCATCGTTCGACGTCATCGGTACGAGCAGGGAAAGACTTCCTGGTCGCCACTCTTGATGATGGAGTGCCCCGAGAGCTTGTACCTCGATGGAACTTGTTTGAAGACAATGCTCCGTCACCTAGACAACTCGGGAGTTCCTGGTTAGGAATTAAATATTTTTGTGGGAGAACGCATGATCGATCTATTCGGCGGACTCGAAATTACTGAGGGCTGCGGTGGGTCAAGCGGAGAGGAATATCTTTGCGAAAGCTAGATGATACCACGCGGCATCCGCATCGAAAGTCAGCGATGATTAGATGGGTCATCGGTTGGGCAACGAAGTTTACTCTGAATGTCTATCGACCCTCGAAAGGGAAGTCGTTGAATCTCGAGGGCGTCGAGACGTCCTGTCTGCCAAGAACATCCGGGCGCGAATGACGTCTCGCGAAGCGTCAGGTGCGTGCGGGAAATGTGAAGGAATTCCTCCCGGCCATAAGACATCGGCCGTGTCAAACGTTGCTGCTGACACAGAGAGTTGCAAGTCGATTGGGTCGAGGTCTCCTCGCTCTTACGCTCAGCCTTAACACCGCCGATCGCCCGGTGGCTCTGAGCCCGAGTCAGAGACCGCACATCGCCCACGGTGTCGACCGGCCCACAATTCTCTAGAAGTTCTCCGGGCGAGAGGAACGAATTCTCTTTCTCTGCTCTCGCTCTGGAGATCTTCCCGCGCTGCGCTGTTTGTCGGTCGGTCGGTCAGTCCCTTGGCTATCCGCACGGCCGGCATGCCTGTCTGTCGATTTGGTCTGTGTTCCGTTTTTCTCGCCAGCTTCAACATAAAACGTTGTTTATGTCTTCGCAGAGGAGGGGAAGAAAAAGGAGGGGAATGCGTCAGACTTGGTCTCTAGAGTCCCACTTGTCAGGCGTGGCTAAGCTAAGCAGTATTTCACCGTGATAAAGTTCACGGAATCAGAGCACGCGGTCCCACGCTCTTTCAGATGTTCGATAGGGATTTCCCGGTGATACGACAATTTTTAGAATCTGAATGATCGAGGAACGAAGCCATCGATTCACTACTAGAGCCATCGATTGTGACATATGGTGTCCCTTGACTCACTCAGGCTCCGGCGCTACATTGGAAGCATCGGTATCTTTCGAGCCTCCGCTGCGAGAAATCGGATATCGGTGGAGAGTAGAATCCCACCAGATGCGGATTTCGAAAGTTTCCGCGAGAACTCGGAGTCAGAACTCGTTCGTGAGTTCTCTACGATTCCCTCGAGAGTTCGAAGTCATGATTCCCTCGTGAATTCGAATTCATGATTTCCTCTCGAACTCGTATTCGTGATTCTTTCATGAATTTGGATTCATAATTCCCGGATCGATCTTGCTCGTGAATTCGAATCCACGATTTCCGCGTGAGCTCGAATTCATGGTGTCCTCGTGAATTCGGATTCATAATTTTCTAATGGATTCGAATTCAAAATTTCCTCATGAATTCGAATTCATAATTTCCTTATGAATTCGAATTCATAATTGCCTTATGAATTCGAATTCATATTTTTCTTGTGAACTCGAATTCATAATTTCTTCATGACTTTGAATTCTTAATTTCCTCATGAATTCGAATCCATAATTTCCTCATCAAATCGGATTCATGATTTCCTCAAGGACTCGAATTCATTATTTCCTCATGGATTCGAACTCATAATTTCCCCATGATTTGAACTCATACTTCCCTCATGAATTCGAATTTATACCCGGATTGAATTGACGTCAGAGGATGAGAGAGCCGAAGAGATTATTCTGCAGAGCATATCCCTCGAGGTGCAGAGGGAAAAGCCGCAGCGGTCCTCGGATCTATACCGAATGCCGATTGCTTCGCGGATAGAGGTTGAGGACTTACACGCATAACCGCTCTCAACGACATGAGTGGGTATTTGAAATCGAGGAATGGAATGATAATTTCTCCATGAATCCCCCTTGAATCCGAATTGATAATTCCCTCTTGAATATGAATAAACTGTCGCTTGCTGGATAGTCTCGCGACACTCAGGAACTCGGAGACTACTTCTCGGGCATCGTTACGGACGGAGGAATTGCGCAGCTCTCGGTCATATAACGCTGCCGCGCGAAGAGCGTCGAGGCCGATCGTCCTGTTCGGCTCAACACAAGCTTTTGCAATTCCTAGCTCTTTGCAGCTCTAATCTATCAGCCTTTTTCGAAATCCGATATTCAGCACCCGAGAATATATATTCAGCCGAGAACTTGGTGGGGTGTTCATGTCGTAATCGAGCACGGCTTACATAGCTGCGTCGAAGCTTTTCATCGCAGGAACCGCATCATGGGATACATGAGACGACAAGTTCCTTCAGCTCGATTGCGCCTGTCTCGCAGCCGTTTTCGCGCGAGTTGAGTGCATTGCAAAACGCGCCTGTGAAGATTGCGTGACGGATTTCGCGCGAGCTCGAAACGGGACCTCGTAATCGACGATAAGAAAGTGGTTCTCACAAGATCCCCATGCTGCCATTGAAATATGCATACCAGGTAAGAGTCTTGCATGAGCCAGGAAACTCGAGGTCATTTTGGAAAAAGAGCGCTGGAGACGCGCGAGCCCCAGTCTCCGAAATCACCGAGAACCGCAACGAAATGGTCAATAAACGAGCAGGAGTGGTAGATGCGTGCAATCCTCGGTGCTGCATCGGATTATGACGCAGAGGCACATGGACTCGGCCCGCGGAACGATCCTCGGTAATCATGAATCCTTGCATCGGGAACTTCCGCGTCCGCAACGTCGCTATCCACGGAGCACGGCTCAATCGACCCGAGACATCATCTCCGCTCGGACGGGCGTTTCTCCCTCCGTCTCGGGTCCACGCCGCCGGATCGGACACGTACCCTCCGCCGCGGGAACTCTTCGAGCCATTGGATCCTCCCTTAGAAGTAAGACTTGTCAGTGGGGTTCGCATAAGCTCGCCTTGATTCCGAATCGGAATCGGGTTAGAGTCGTTCTCTCGGAAGAGGAATCAATCGGGAATCCCTTCGGGACTCGAACTCAGTTCCCAAGACTGATCGCTAAGCAAGCATGGATACAGAGCTCGGGGAACCCGTTCCCGATTCCACTTTCCATCCGAATGCGGTTCAGCTCCAGATGCATTCACCGCTTTGCGATCACGATACGAGTCGGAATAAGATGGAATTCCGGGAAGAATACCCGCTTCCTAGTCGGAGAAAGCTTTTTTCCCACACGGTTCCGCGAGCCCGAGAGGAGAGAAGTGAGACTCTGATCGATAGGCGAAAGCTTTCAAAGGGCGGGGACGTTCGAATTGTCAACAACTGTATCATTTGGAACTCTGAGCGTTCCCGGGGATGACACGGAATCATTTTTGAAGGACTCGGGGGAAAGAATGGGAACCGGCCATGAGAGGGGCACCGAATATTACTTTCAGCGCTTGGCGATCGAAGTCCGGAGAGACAATTCCTCAGCCATCACTGGTTCCTCGACGTCATGCCGTTCGGCCTCCAAGTCTAGGCTCTACTCTTCTCGGAGTTTCCCCTGCAAACAAATCATAACGCTCTCTTACTAGGTGCTCGATTTTCAGGATCTTACAATCTCTAGCAGTCTCATGTGAGTCTAGTGTGACCGATTCCGTGCTTGGACCCTCGCTGACTAAATCAGCCTCGTTCACGGAAGAAAATGTCCCGTCTCGCCCTCCCCATGACGCGTCCGCTCCGTCGCGTGTTCATCTCGGGGTTAAAATGCCTCTCCTTCGGCTCGAAATACCTGAACCTTTTGAGGAAATCGCGGACGAATCGGGATGACCGAATGATCTCGATTCTCAAATCGAGTTCAGCACGCTGCGAGACGATGTTTCGGTGAAACTCTCGAGATGAACGATTGTCAACAGTTGCGGAACAGTGGCGTTGCGGTTTGGTGGTCAGGTAGCGGTCGCTGGATCCCCGTCCTGCGCCATTTCCGAACAATGAGTCAGGTATCAAACCGCAGAAGGACCGCAGCATTGGGAATCTCAGGCGCGAGCTAGAGCGAGGACACCTCTTACGACAGATGATGCTTTCCGCTCTGCAAAAATGTTCAGGGCGGTTCGCTCATCCCTCTCATGATCGAGCCGATTCTGAGTTTCATTGCCATCGGTCAAACACCGACTCACCGACGAATGATGCCGATTCTATTGTCGGGGGTAGCGAGCTCAAATACATCGAGTAATGGATTGGTACGATTTCGTCTGCGAGACGTGGTCTCGAGTTGTTTCAGCGCCTGTATGTGTCGGGGTCGGGGAGCGGAGAAAACGTGATTGCTCGCTCCGGCTCGCTCCGGAGTAGCAACTCCGCAGAACAGTATTCCACATCTGCCGCCAGCCGCCCGTCGTAATGGTCGTCGACTTGCGATCCGATTCCTGGGCGAGAGGGAGGAGAGAACGGCGAGAACCTTTCTCGCTAAGTGAGTTTTCCGCTCGGAAACATTGCTTGCGACGCCTCTGACGAATTTGTCAGCCGGCAATAGGTAAGAGACTTTTCACCTTTCTTTGTCACGAACCTTGGAGTTCAGATTGCGAAAACGGATTAAGGTACCCTTCCGGAGATTGCTGCGCTATCATTCGATTTGAGTTCTGCGTCACCGGTTCTTCGAGACGCCAGAGTCAGCAGAAGCATCGGCCGATCCCGAGTTTCGTGGTCTTCGATTGGTCCTGGTTGAACAACTGTCAAGTCAGAGCATGTTCACCGAGCTCTTTCAGAGCATATTGAATGACTAGTTGAATGAAGCCGAATGAATGAAGATTCCGGAACAGCTCGATCCTTATCGGGCAGCATTCTTACACGAGCAGTCAGGTCACGTTCCGTGAGTAAGTGAAAGCGGAGGTGGATTATCGTTCAGCTCGGAGAATCGTCGCTCCCAGCATCCCATAGAATTCGGGTGGGAATTTTATGCACGTGAGCCGGGGCGTCTACCGGGGTATGGCCGACCATGACCTAAACAAATAATTTCGACATCGGCGAACGCTGCATGTCCGAGCACCTGTGCGTCGGTCGAAAGTGGTATTCCCCTGTCGGGAACATACGCAGGAGCGTCGTCTATAGCTTGCATATGACGGCAGAGGGATCGCGGAGGAATCGCGTCATCATCGCCCGCTTGGTTATCAGATTGATGCCGTGTCCACACGATTCTTTTGAAAGGACCTCAGAGCCTCGAGAACGCTCTCCTTGCGCCGCTGGATCTGACGTTACGTCACGGTGAGGGAAGCAGATCCCCCATGGAGTTTAATTTTTCTAACGGACGTCGCCCTCTTCGCAACGCTGTGCTACGAAATTCTCGAGGGACCGGCTCCAGTCTTCGGAATGAACGTACGCGGAGGGGCCTCAGGATGACCTGCCAAGTGCTTAGTGATGTGATATGAACAATCGCGACTATCCGGGTTCCAAAAGTTCCGGAGGAGCCACCCAAAGATGCGAAGAGTCGGATCCGGGAGTCTTGAGCTGAGAGGTTCTCGGAAGCCAGGACAGCACAACCCATGCTCACGACGGCCGCGAAGAAAGAACTCCGACCGTCGAATCTACTAACAGTTGTATTGGATTTTAAGGAACCCTTGCCCCGATCCCGGGAAGCTCATCGACCGATGGGCTCATTTGTTCTTGATTGGATCCCCGAGCTCGATCTTTAAGCTTGTCGTATCCGGGGTCTTTCAGTCCTCTAAGGTATGTCCTCCTCGCGGGTAAATCTCTTGCGGGCTCGAGAGAGATGAGGTGGAGAAATTCGCGAAAATCTGCATGAAGAGGATTTCCAGCATCGAAGTGGACCCCGTCGCAAGCACGTGGGAATATCTGCGATGATTCTCGTTCATATTGATAGGTGAGACAAAACCGATCGTAATATTGATAATCGCGCTCCGGGAGCTGAATCTGCCCGAAAACGTGACGCTAAGCGCGAACCCCGAATGGTAATTAGGACGAGAATCGGAGTTCCGCCGTCAAGAGAATACGTCGGCGCGAGGACATTTTTCTCCCGCCGATGCATGTCCGAGAAACATTGCGCCCCAGTCGGAGTCGTGATTGAGAATCGCATCCATGCAGCGCGCTTGGGTACGATCTCTGGCAAAAATCTCAGTCACATTTCATCATTCCGCCCTCGAGGCTCAGAGAGGGTAGCACGAGATCATCGCTGAGCTTACATCTCTCGAGGAATAATAATCTCTCGACAACACGCTGACTCGTTGAGACATTCGTTCACTTCCCTCGCGACCATGTGGTCAGAGCTGTGAACGCAGCGGAGTGTCCGAGATGTGTTACTCTGTGACAGAAGGGTATTCACGCTGACAGAGGTATCATCGAGAGGTCTGTTCATGACATTCATGACCACGATGTGTAGAAGCAAGTGGTGCCAGAAGTTTTCGAACACATCCCGATATGTCGATATTGTAGGTGGAATGAGGACTGTCATCCTGATACAAGCCACAACGACCAGGAACCGAGAAGTCAATAAAGCGTAGGAGTTGTGATTCACATCTGAGGAATGTTTCAGGACGAGGAGACTCCCTCTTGTTTCGGGCTTCTCGAACAGATTCACGAGAATGCCGATCAGGGGATCAGGGGGGAGTTCCCCTTGTGGAATTTGGGCGCGCTTTCCCTTGTCCGATGGGACAGCGACCGAGTGACTCTTCGAGATCAAAAACTCAAGAGGACTCTTCGAGAGCCTCAGCGGAGCGCTTCTCCCGATAGGAAGCGTCCTCCCGAAGTGAGCGAATCATCCAGGAAAAACTCGATGCAAATTCCCTTGTGTCAGACGATGTAACTCTCTCACGGTTCGGTCCTTCCTCAAGGTGTGAGATTGCAAGCTCTCCGCTCCCTGATTAGGAGCGATTCGAAGCTCGTCCCAGAACAATCGTCGACCGGACTTTTGCTCCGACGACTGCATGCGGAATTAAGCTCGAAGTACCTGCTCGTCGGCACACCTTGACCCGAGGACCTCGCGCGAGCTCATCATGATCATAGCGGAGACAACTGCTGGAAAGCGTTCGCCCTTGTCGACATCTACTCTGGGGCTGTCAAAGAGCGGAGCCTTGGAGGTTTCGGATCGTCTAATTCCCCGCCGGTGTAGTAAAATAAGTCCGGTTGAACACTGCTTCCTCGCGGAATGAACCGTCCATCATAGTTAGTTCATCCAGATCAGTCGTTCCTGGAACGGAACCCGTGAACCCCGGGGGTTTATGGCGATTTTCGGGCTTCTGCATGTATAGTTACCGTTGGGCAAGGGTCACAGGGTTCCTCAAATAAAGTTCTAAAAATCCTTAGCGGGGTCGAGGCTCCGGGGAGTTAGGAAAGAACTGAGTCGGTTCGTCCTCCCTTCCGGGAATTCCACTAGATTTTCTCTGATCCCAACAGGCAGCCGCAGAGCACACACAGAAACTCGACAATGAGGGAAGCGAAGTCGACCATTACACAAAGCGCGAAAACAGGTAGAGTCTTCTGGAAACGTTCCGCTGTGAACCGGTCGACGGTCGTGTTGTGACTTATGAAGTTCTTGTCGCGGTCGATCAGCAGCTCGTCAGCCGATGGATTGATATGCTCACGGTTGAGTTTCCGAATGAAGGTCTTGTACTTATCATACTTTGGGTCCTCCACCGCCGTCTGGCGATGGGACTCTTCGGTCTTTTTTTTTCTCCTGAGCTCGGACCGGAACTCTCTCGTCTCGTCGAAGGAAGGCTCGAAGCGTACTTCAGAGACAACGCCGTTCTCGATCAAGCGATTAATTATCGAGCTGACTCTGATCGGCGTCATGCGCAAATGATCTCGGTCGGGAGGATTCCCTTTGGTTGGCTTCTGTTGCATGTACAGACGATTGAAGTGATAAGCTCGTTCACGCCATTTCTTCTGAACCGGCTTGGTGTGTAGCGGTCGTCCAGCCAGGTTCTGCTGTACGATGTTCAGGCTACAGAGGCAAGTCCGGGTGAATAGTTGTGAAAGGACCGTATCCCGTGAATAGCAAGTAAGAGCATGACGACAAGTGTAGAGGTGCTTGCAGGGCAATACTTCTTGAGGGCTCAAAAACGATGAGGTGATGTAATTCAAGTATATTTGCACGAAAAGGAAACACAGCGCCAGAGCGGATGCAGTGGCTAACATCTGGGAATACCCCCTGAGGTTTGAGTTTATATTGATCGCTGTGATGAAATTCACCATGATTCTAATCATCGTGTCCGGGAAGCTAGTCCTGCTCAGAAACGAAATGACAATCGCGATGCCCGAAACACTTACGAGGGCGAGGATCCAGACGCCACCATCCACCGGGTCCAGTAAGGTCAAGACGTTCTTTTCCCGTTTATCTATGTATGAAAAGCAACGAGCTCCGTCCCGTGAGAGGGTCGAAAATCGCATCAGCATGGAACGTTCGCAATCCTGCTTTCCGGAGGCATACGACCTACTTTGAGTGAAGGCTATGAAGATCTTCGTTGTGTTACATCTGACGGAACCCTCGAGGCTAAGGCTGGGGGGATTGAAACCACGGTCATGACGAGATCTTTCGAAGGAGAGGCCCTCTACGGAGCACATGCCTCCAGTTGGTGGGCATGCCGGCGAGGAAACGTCAACCCTCCAGACGACCATATGATCGAAGCTGCGAACGCAAATAAGGGTCCTCGTGTTGTTCCTCTGCAATCGAAGAGTGTCGCTGCTGACCGGAGTGTCGTCCAGAGGATTGTTCGTGATCACAATGTGCAGAACCAAATTATGGCGGAAATTCTCGAACACATTACGCTTGTCCGACAGGAAAGGCGAGATGACAACCGTTTTCATGTTGCTGGCGAGTACGTCCAAGAAGAGAGGGGTCATGATAACCCGAGAGCGCCGAATCACATCGGATGGGGGATTCATCACCATCAAGCTCCCGTTCATCGCGGGTTTCTCGAAAAATCTCACAAACGTGAGTAGGATGAGCAATTTCCGCGGATCGACGTCGCGCTCCACCGCAAACTTCTCGGCCTCGGCGAAAACAGTGACCGCGAGGAGTTCCTCTTCCGAGATCATCGGTCGTTCCAGCTTGCTCACTACAACAAGGACGGAGTAAGTCATGATGAATGCGAACAAGAACATAGCGAATCTCCGGAGCGAATTCGAGGTCGTTCTCCTCTAAATATGTGAGGGAGGCCTCCTCCGGGCATTCTCCATAGCCCCGAGCGATGACTTGCGCCAACGAAGGAGCCTTCTGTGGTCCCGAAAGAGAATCATCCAACGAGGAGAGATTTGCGACTCGTTTTGAGGAGATTGTCCTTCCGACTTCTACGCTCCGCAGCGCCCCTCGAATCAATGCTCTCGAGAGGTGATTCGCGGTCGATCCGCTCGTTGAGACGCCGCTTGAGTCAAAAGAGGTGGATGTTATTACTGAAACAGAGAATCCTGATCACTGTGCACTTCGGGCTGATCGTCCTCTCATTCATTTCCATGCTTCCAAAGCTTTGAATCTTCGAGCCCACGGAGACGAGCTTGATTTTGCACGGAGCTGGAAGCGTCGAAGCTCCCTCGCTTCTGTTGGAAAATCACCCCTTTGAGGCTCTAGAATTTTTTAACAATAGTCGAACTCAGTGTTCGAGTCCTCAGGCCTAGATCATCCGCGCAATAATTTCGCATCATGACCAGCCTCAAAATCAGTCGGGATTCGGAATCCACGATGGAAGAGACTATGTATGATGATTCTGGCTTGATGCACCGTATGATCCGTTCCGTCGCATCGAGAAAATCCTTCAACTTCCCATACACAGTCGATCCATTACTGATGTGACTCCTCATCATGGAGTGAAAGTATCGAAGGTTCCATAACCCTTCTTCGGCAATCTAGACACTTAGAAGATTAGAGGGAGAACTTCTTTTTATTCTACAGAAATCGTGGATAGCGGTTCGCATCGAGGAACCCCGAGGTTCTCCGCCAGATTGTGCCTTGTCACGCTTCCGGAGTCGCTTGCTGCGATATCCGAGCGAGATCCAACCGCGGTGTTCACTGGAAACGGAATCCGAGCTAGCTCCGAAATTCCCTATCGCCTCTCCGGGAACTCCGTGAAGCTCTCGGGAGGGGGCAATTTATATGGAGGTTTGCCCGGACGTTTCGCAGGTATGGCGGAGGTTGCCGCCCGCGGAACGCCGTCGCTTTCGCTGGCGATACTGGCTGCCTTTGCAGCTCCCAGGCACGCCAGCAACACGAGCAGAAATCGGAAGAGCAGCATCTAGAACAGAGAATATTTTCAGATATCTTTCCTTGAATCGTAAGCTCGGGGTGTTGGCAACGAGAGTTGTGCGAAACTAAGAATCCAGGCGGAGCGTCGACCTTCGACTCCCGTCGACGGCGATTCTCGCCTAGCTACAGTTCCTTTCCGAGGGTTGAGTTCAACAGCGAAAACTTACGTTGAGATTGCTCTTCTCCGCGATGAAAGCACGAGCGATGCACAAGGACACGAATTCTGAAGGTGAAGTGCCCCTCAGAAGCAGAGGAAGTGCTTTTATGAGACCCCGAGAGAGGAAATGATCTCTCAACCGTAGGATGTGGACGCACATTGAACCCTCAGTCTCGAATGGCGGCGCTTCAAAGGTTCGATGTTCCCACTTGAGACGCATTACTTCACATCGAGCACCACACCTCGTCAAGCGAAGTTCCCCTTAGTGACAGAGCACGTCAAGCTCCTTGGGAGTGCGAATGTCGATCTTTCGGAAACTACATGCTTGATAATGACCAGGAAGTCAGAATCATAGAGCTCGCTTCTCCGATCTATCTGAGAGCCATTCATTCTGAGGAGCGCAGCCAGGAGAATTCCAATTAACGCCCCCATGCGAAGATCGATGTCATACAGAGCCAGGGGGTGCGCTGAGCTCAGCGATCGAGGATTCGAGGATTGGGGGTGATCATCGGCACACTGCGACGGGGAGGGTCTCGTGAGCCGAAGCCGATATGCTATGAAAATCCCCCGATCAGCGCCCCATTGCAGAGTTGAGATGCCCAGGTAATTGAAGTCGTCGCAACTTCTCGCGCGTTACGAAGGAAGGCCTCGTCGGTCATCGAAATGGGGCTCGGATCCTGGGAGGGTGAGAGTGAAAATTGATGACGCGTCCCTCCAGAGCCCATACTCGAGTGAAGAAGCACAATTGATCTACAATCTGACTCTGGATACCGAAGCCAGAGTATACGCATATGAAGAGAATCCAGGACCCACTGTCGAGCCAATCTCTCGAAACGGTGCGGGCTCGACCAATTAAAAATCATGGTCATAAGTTCATTAGCTAAAGGCTGGCTTGAGCGTTGATGTCCCGGGATCCTCCTCTCGGAAGAAGACTTCTGCCGGGGCCATGCTAGAAGAGGTGTTCGGTGGTCGAAAATTCGCGATACATTAGAACTATGGGATGATAGTTTTTCAAATGACTGCAGGGCTCCCCACAGCCCGTCAGCCGCCAGCCGCTACATCGTGATTCCTCCGATGGTCCGCGGAGGGATGATTCCTCCGTGTAGTACCAGGCGATTGGGTTGAGTTTAAGTCCCGTCTCTTTGATCCGGAGTCTCCTCCGGTTTTCATCGTTTTCGCAGGAGCCTAGCACCATTCCCCAACAGCCTCGCATTCTCCGGAGTTCTATGAACTTGCGCTTCCGGCTCGCAGATGGTTTCGTCCCGTGGTATGGTATTGCTTGTCTGCGCATCTTCTATAGGCGATGTTCATGGGCTGGTTACTTGAATTGGATGACCCATGGATATCTAAGAAGCCTTCCTCGGTCCGGTGCGTCTGTCGAATGTTCTCCCTGGGCTCGACCGAACGCGGATGCCCAACAGAAGAGACAGCTCCCGGGAGGCGGGTCAGCAACATTGAGAAAGTAGACGAGCACCTCAAAGTCAAGGGGATCTCCCAGAAGGTTGTAAAAAGTCGAACCTGCTGTACTCCTGGGGAGCTGAGGCAGCTGAATCAATGTACCCCAAGATCCCGGAAGCCAGGGGGAGCGCTTGCGACCGTCGACAGCGGGACCTACAGGGCTACCTCTCGAAAGACGTTGTTTATCGCATGATCTTTCAAAACGCTCCCCGTTTGCGGGAAGCGCCCGTCATCTCTCTTGACGAAGTCCTGGCGCACCTCACACTTGGATACCGGGGGCTCACCAACTTCCAGGAATGTCACTTGCTCCTAAGATAGAATAGAATATCTTAACTGCCTTGGAATGAGGCCTCATACAGACGGGTCCGAAGAGCGCCGGCAGGTGAACCTCCGATCCGCGGGTTCTCAATAGCAACTTTCCCGCTCCGCCGCTAGGGGAGCAATCGGAGCGGAATTTTGAGGATAGAGTCAGGCAAGAAAAAAGTCACAGTGTCATGGACACTACCGTAATGGAGGCGTGAAAACGTCTTCCTGACCCCTTTTGGAGGGTGTCTGGAGGTATTCAAGATAGTATGATCGAACATACGGGGGAAATTACCTATTCAGGCAGTGCTCTTCAGTCCACATCATAGTATTTTGCCGTTAATTGATGTTGTAGATTCGGACTCTAGCGCATCGCTAAGATCCAGGTGTTCTATACCGTCATCAGCTATGGAATCAGCTCCGATGAGGGAATCCTTGAAGACAGACCAATCCACCTCGATATTGTGAAGCTTGTAGAAGGGCCGCTCGAGCAAATATGGTAGCCATCTCCGCACTGATGATTTTTCCACAAGTCCGCTTATGTCGGATGATTTATGAATGATTCCTTCCTTCAAGTTGACATTGAATGCGGAGTCGTCATCTGAACCGTGCGGCAGGGATCGCACCATATTGTCAACTCCCGCGGGCACATTTATCACCTGGTCAATGATACCATGAGAACCCTCTCGACGTAGGCGACGGATCTGCATGAAAGGTATCTGCGGGGAGATCAGTCTTCCGGTTATGGGATCTGAGTCCGGCAAGTTCGATGGCTTAGGGAGGTACACATATCCATCCGTCCTACTAATTGCCGGGATTTTGTTTGTTCGACTTACTCTGAGACAAGGGCCGCAGAGTCTGAACATGATCGTATCCTCGCCTGGGAAATGGTTGGATAGCGTACACGCCATCCCAGCGGTCACTGCCTTCAAATCCCGCTCAAACCAGGCAGATGTATACGGATGCTCATTGCCGGACATGGAACAGTTCGGGAGATCTCGCTAAATCCGGGTCAATCCGTTCAGAAATCGCTCCCGCAACCAATGGCTGGTCCTCATGCGAGAAACTGTTCGCGACGGAAGCCCCACATTGCGAATCAATGATGGGTCGGATCGTCCCCCTAGTCCTTGCTCGGTGCTCCGCAACCCGCTCCGCGCCCGCCTCCGCTTTTTGCCGGCCGGTTCGCGTCCCTTTTCGCCTTGCAGTTCCGACTTGCGAGTTTAGGTCTCATCCTGAGAATGAGACCATATGGAAAAGAAAATACTACTTCCTCTGGAATGAGTTGCCCACCGCACTTGAGGGAGGTGCCGTTCCTTCAAACTGATATTTGGTACATCGTCGTGAGAAACCATATCAGAATAGAATCTGCCAAAGCAGATAAATGCAGGTACGCTATCCGGGAACGGGTCGAGGTGTATTTGTCGAGCCTGCCACCCTCCTAGATGTTCAGGTTTCAAATTTACACTCTATCGCTTGCGCCACAAATTGGCCTATTTGCTCAGCTGTCGCAAGTCCTGGAGTATTCATTCACCGTCGGGAAAATGTATTTTATGATATTCGGAGTGGTTTTTTCGAGACTGTTGAAGATGCCCAGAACGACGATACAATTCCACGAAAACTGGACGGATGAAGCCACAATAAAGCTTCAAGTCTTGACGAACGAGAAGTACAGTAGAACCTCGTTATAACGGACCCGGATGTAACGGACCCTCGGTTATAACGGACTTTTCCGGCGGTCCCAACCGAGTTCCTATAGAAAACCATGTTTAGAGGGTCGGTTATAGCGGACTCGGATACAACGGACTTTCGCTTACAGCGGACCTTTTTCGGAGTCCGCAACCTATACTTCTCCTTGAGTTCAGTACGGTTACGCGCACGTGATGCGCGATTGCACGTTTCGGCTAGTTTATGATTTCGAGCGGGACGCGAAATCTGTTTACAAACTGGAAGTAGTCGCTCATCGAATCTGCCAAGTCGCGCACGATGAATTCCCAGGATTTTCCCAGACCCCTCGGTCGGATTCAACGGATTCCGGTTATAACGGACAATTTCGGCGGGTCCCTCGAAGTCCGGTAAAACGAGGTTCAACTGTACATTAGACCGACCACCTAAGCCATACTAAAGACGTTCCCACGTCAAAAGCTCACGTCGGCGCCGCATCGTTGACTTGCGGTCACTCAGCAGGGACGCTTAGAGGTCGGCATAGATGGCTCCTACCCAAGCCGTTGAACCGGTCTATCCTATCGAGGGAAGAGACTTTGAGTTCCATAAGACAACTTGTATATATGAATTTATTTAGCGAAACAGGGAATGTTCAAACAGCCTACCATCAGGGAGTCCTAAGAATCAGTTGATGATGGTCCCAGATCCAGAGGAAAATAGACGACAACTATATATATATTATCTAAATTTGAGCGACGCGAATCTTAGATTCCAGGTCTGTCCCTTATGCTGTATTCACACCTTATTTACATGAAAGTTCGCCTCGGCTCATCGAAATCATTCGTTTCCGTTCGCAGTGAAACCCGTCCAAGGCGCGTTCGCGCACCGACCCCGGTGTTTCTACATAATTTCAGCGCCTAATTGTCTTCATTAAGATCGGTCCAACCCGGGTCATTTCTAAGCAATCTTGGGATTGGCATGTGCGATGACGAGGGGCAAGATTTGATTCGCTAGTAAAGACAGATCGGCGGAGACATTCGGATTCTAATGTCGTGGACTGTGGTGTCCAGTATGCACACATGACGGTAGTCGAGATGAACGAGTTGATTGGCCACTTTGCGTCGATCTTCCTCGTTCCCGAAGACTACGATGATGTTGCCTTTGTGAGCTGCCAGGGCAGACGCTTCTGGGCAAGACGCCAATTTACCTTCCGGCGTGAACGCGACGTCTTTGGGAATGTTCACAGCACCCCGGAGACAGCCTGGAAGGATAGAATTAGGCTCAATGACAAGGATTCCACATGGGGCAAAATGGTCTCCTCAATATATTTCCGAAGCCAAAAAGTAAGAAAGGGAAGTGCTTCAATTGAAGAGAATTTCCGGTCTCCATAGAGGAAGGATTGATTCGCTGGTGAAAACAGATCGGCGGGGAAATTCCTTAACTTACCCTCCAGATATTCTTCCTTTGGCCGTACGTCAAGCACCAGCACACGTTCCCGTAGAGTTGTTCGACCCGAGGCATCCTTGCTTGAGGGTGCAGACAGGGCAATAAAAAAATCGTCGGTCGAAATCCTCGGCGTGAGTTCTTCCCTCAATGTCTCCAGGGACAGGGGCGTCATTCCAGAAATCGGTCTCTTCGAGTGTGACCTAAATTCGATCGTTCCCATGAGCTCGGGATTTACCGAAGACTCGTCTTTACCCCGAGTACATTGTAATCACGAATGGACGGAGAAGCATTGGAGCTCCTCGAGTGTCAAACCTGAAGCAGATGCTCTGAGGAGTTGAATCGAATATATCGACAGCGTCCTTCACGAGTCGTTCGATATCGAGTTCAGGCATGTCGGTGAAGGTGAGTATGCATTCGTTGAATCCAAAAGTCAGTAGTTGTTCGCGAAGCTGAGTCAGAATGGCAACTCCTACGCAGAGAGGAAAAGCTTCCCCGCGCAACAGGAGAGCGTCCCACAGATGATAAACCTAGAAGAACATTCCGCTCAGTTATCAATCAAGTCTGTGTGGAGGAACCGGGACGCGTTTGATTTTTCATCTCAATGAATTCATCCTACCTTGTGTAGCGCAAATACGTGGGTATACATCGTCAGAAACCATGGAATGGCATAGAGATCTGGGATAAAATCTTCTTTTTGCAGATGCAATGAAAGGACCGGATCGTGGTATGTCACAAGTCGGGAAAATACTGCGAGATACTCTTTGATCACCTGGGGAAAGTAGGAATAGGTTCAGCATCGAGGAGCATTCGAAAATCGGAAAGCACAATTTTCTCGAGACTCACTTGCGAGTTGTCTTGCAGGAAAAACTTGTGCAGGTACTTATCGACGAAACGCGACAAGCATTGATAGGCCAACGCCTCATTATTGAAATGCAAGCTCAAGAACGGCGCACAAAGAGAATCCAAACCCTGTGGAAAAGAGACAGTTCACGTAATCAGCCTTTGAAAACTTGCCTACTCTTGGTAGAATCGACTCGACTTCATTCCATCCTAAAACTTTGCTGAAAGAGCCTCACCTGCCAATAAACGTACTGAGGATGCGAAGACACCCACGCTTTCAGGAGCCGACGGAACTTCATGTGAGCCACCGGGGAGCAGAGGAGTTGGTCGTACTGATGGCAGCGAGGTATGTCAACATCGATTTGTCTGTCCATGGGGGTGGGCGTGTCTTTGTCGATCTCATCGAACTCCGCATGATAATCGCCCTGCGCCCCCAGCAGAGCGGCCCAAACATGACCGCGGAAATACGGAGGAATATCGATAGCGGCCTCAAGCTGAATGGCTCTGCCCGTCAAGGGATAGAGTTCAACGAGCTTTCGGAATCTGAAGATCCGCCTGATCTGGTATTCTATGTCACGCTCTCGTATTACCAGCGGCAGCTCAGACGCCGTCTTTGTTGTGAAACTCTCTGAGCGATGACGTTCAAAGTTGAATCTCTCGAACAGAATGCTTATCGAAATGAACATGATATCCGGATCGACGGACTTCAAACGTTCCCGGAGAGAATCCATCGGTAAACGGAGATACGTATCCCGATAATAGTACGAAGAGTCCCTCTCCGCGCCGCAATCCTCGCCTTCGATGAGCGTCAAGTTGGGCAGGCCGAAAATCGCAGGTCGTGATCGAATATAATCTCGTTGCTTGGATATCTCAGCGAGAGCGTCTCCACCTGAAAGGAGTGACAACCGTGAGAACGGAAGAAAGTCGTGGATTCCTTTCGAATTAGACCCTCGGGGCCTGTCAGAAGAGCATTCGAGTTATAAATAAATCTGGCGATTGCACTCACCGGTCAGTCTCCAAAAATAATAAAGTTCGTGAAGATTGAGAACTTCCCACGCTTCGGGCAGCTGGGAACTATTCTCAATACACTCCTCGATCTGATCGGCTCCGATGAGTTCGTGTGATGGCAGACCTTTTGGCGGTTCCTCGAGCATCTCAATTTGCATATCACAGTACGGATGACTTAGAAGTTCCTCGGACGAGGGTCGGTGTTCCAGAGGCACGGATAGGCACGCTTCAATGGCATCTCGAACCTGCTCCGACAAGCAGAGGTACTCGTACACGAGTTTGTGCCGTTCTAGTATACACATCACTGGCTTCTCGCTCGACGCACACTCGAACACAAGAGCTATCTGCTCTTCGAGCTCAAAGTTAAACAGCTCTTTCCTTAAGGCCAACTCGAGTAATACGATCCCGAGTGACCACAGGTCCGTTTTCGGCGAGTGCAGACCCTTGGGATCCAGAAGAACTTCGGGTGGAAGATACTTCGGCAAACCGATCGGGAAGGGAACGCAAGCACCGTTTTCCGTAATGAAGTAGGTACCATGATTGGAGAGCTTGACGTGGAGGGCGTCTGTGAGCTGGATGCTCTCGAGAGACACGGAGTGATGAACGAAATTCTGCCGGTGGAGATAGGCCAATGCGTGTAAACTCTCGTAGAAAATCCTCCGGACAACCTCGGGATAGTCCGGAGGAGATCCGTCGAAGTGCGCGAAGCTGTTGATCTCTGCTGTCGGACTCTTGTCGGACGACAGCAGCTTCTGACAATTTCGCTCGTACGACTCACAGACAATCACCACTCGCTCGTGCTTGCCTCTTTGCAGATCCAGATATGTTGCGAGACAGGGGTGCGTGAGTTTCTTGAGTGCTTGGAATCGGCCGAGTATCCTCACGGAGTTAGGTGTCAACGGCAACCCGTTGTGACCACAGGTGTTCCGAGCGTGCGGTGAGGCTAAGAATGAGTGGACCGCGAACGACAGGCCTGGGGAGGCCAGCGGTGTCGGATACATAGCCGGTCACCGCGCGCAAACGAGAACATTCATTTTAGGCGAATCACACATACACCCTCCGTCCCTCCGTCAACTGATAGATTCGACTTGTTTCGAGAGGAACGTCCTGCATAGAAGCTCGCTCAAGGCGGCGTAAACGCATAGAAGTTTGCCGGTCGATCAGCTGATTGCCAGACACCCGGGACGAGGCACGCGAGCTCAAGCGATTTACCCGCTGAAGAGGGTGCGCGGAGACCCTGAAGTTCTCGCGTTCCCAAGCTGTGCGTTTGGGACAGACCCTGAAGGACGCGGGTGCTGTGGGCCCGATCCTGTTCATGCGACCGGTTGACAGCTCGGAGCCGCTGCGTTCGAAAAATGGCGCCGCCTTGACACTGTGCTCCCGTGGGTGAGGGTAAAGCGCGCGTCGCTGGTGACTCGATCTGCGGATATTTCATTCATTGTCAAGCGAGTTTCCGACGCATATCTTCAGAAAGGTAAAATTTCCGCTGCTCAATATCCTCGGGATCGGGGTCCCCCTTTACTCCAACCTCTTCAGTTAGATTTCGGGAATTTGACAGACAGGAGAAAAACTTTGTCTATCCATGAGAGTTCTATTCAGTACGCGCTCCGAGATCCAACTCGAGGCAGTCGAAGTGATGCTGGAACTCTCGCGGCTTCCCTAGATTCGACAGAACTAGGAGAGAACTCGCGAGAAGAGGCGAGAAGAGAGGTCTCATCTGCAATGCTCCCCCCCCTTGTTGACGCAGATTGGCCTCGAGCGGGACATGCCTGACATATCCAGGCAGCTCTGCTCGTCCATGAGTGAGAGGGTAGGGGCCGGTGGCCTGCTGCTTGCTCGGCCCGCAGGTGATTTTCCTCATCGCCCAAATCGGCTTTCCAGATGCATGTCTTGGGGGAATCGAATGGCGCGCGGTTGACGTCTCACGGTGCAAGCAACGATGGCCACATCCAACTCATAGTCGGTCCCATGTTTTCCGGAAAAACGTGAGATAACACTCAGCGAGTCGATGTCGCGACGCGTCGCCTACCATATTCGGATCCGATGGGATGAGTGGATCGCTCTTTCGAGAGACACACCATCTTCCACTTTCAGAACAGAGCTAATCCGTCGCATGCGACGGTATGATGTCTCAAATCATCGATGTTACCTCATAAAATACGCTAAGGACGATCGCTATGATGCGGAAAACGTATCGACCCACGACCAAGCGAAAATGACAGCTTCAGTGTGCTTGAGATTGGCAGATGTGGAGGCAGCAGCGTTGAATTTCGACGTCATCGGCGTTGACGAGGGCCAGTTCGTGAGTATTCCGCCCAATTCCGGACTTTTTCCCGGTGAAGTTTGCGATCAGATACCTACGGCGATTGGACTAACTTCTCAGATACGGAACTATAGTTTGGATCGTTCGAGCTCATCGTTTTTTCATCGATATGCTTCCAAAGTTCCCAGATGTGGTCTGCTTCGCCGAGAAGATGGCCGGTCTCGGTAAAGTGGTGATCGTCGCTGCCCTGGACGGCACCTATCAGCGAGAAGGATTCCCGAACATCATGAAATTGCTGCCCCTCTCTGAATCCATCATAAAACTGATGGCCGTTTGTATGGTTTGCTATAGAGAAGCTGCGTTCACGAAAAGAATCGGCAGCGAGACCGAGGTCAGTGACTAGCAACCAACGATACGTATAATGATCGGGAGATTCCCTCCCCAACTCCGCGAAAAACTTCATCTTCAGACAAACTTGCATGATCTCAATTCAGGTCGAGATCATCGGCGGCACGGACAAGTACATGGCCGTCTGCAGGAAATGCTACAACTCATCCGATCCGAAGTCTGCTCCCAAGTGAAGCGGCTAAATCGAGCATTTAAGAAGCCTTCGCGGATTTCTTGCGTAAATCTTGTAAACTTCCATTTCGCATTCATATGACATCAGAAGACTACCGCCAAACCGAGAGGAATTGCGCTTCCGAACCTCCGCTAACCCCCCTAACATCGTTCCCGCCAAATATTGTGACCCTTACCTAGCGCTCTCAGACTCAGACTTCAACCGGCCTCGCCGGAAGTCGGACTACGATCACCAAGAATGAATTACTATGGAGCCTCGAGTGATTGAGGAGGATTTCTTCTCAATAAAGATATACTCAGGGTTCGTTTATTGTTCGTTCACTTTGGTCAATCAGCATCTAAATCATTCAAAAGATATTTGTGTATATACACCTAGTCTTCGATCCTTTTGAATAATTCTCCATTTCTTTCCTTCCGTGTGTTTGTTTATGACTCGACTCGGAATTTCTACCTAGACAGAAATCGATCGCCTTGACCCCATTCCCCGAGCTGGAAAATCTCCTCGACTCCTATCTCACGAATATCTTCGAGGAGTCGAGCGTGGAAATGATGGTTTCATTGGTCTCATCCCCTCGGGATCGACAGAAGCGCAGATACGTGGAGAAGATGAAGAAGATATGGGGGAGGAGGGGAGTTCAGAAAATACTCGAATGCATACAGATTAGATCTCGATCTGTACAGTTGACAAGTGGGCGCTTCCAGAAGGAATGGAAGTCCCTCGGAACGGGTACTCGGCTCAGTGAGAGAGATTCTTAGGCTTACTCATAGACGGATGAGAAACGACCGAGACATTAAAGTAATTCACAGAATTCTGCAGACCTCGATTGCGGTGGTGGCGGTGATTTGAACCAACGCGATACGTCGGCCGATCGCAGGCGGCCTGGCCGACACGCGGCGCTGCTCAATCACCGTCGGACACCGCGGAAAAACTTATTTCTTTAGGTGATGACAGAGAATTTCCCTCGTCCAAAAAAATAATCTGTCTGAGATAACCGAGAGAAGGGCGTAGTCATCAACTCGCATCTCGTTCACTCACTTCGTTTCGAATCAGTGGAGAGAGAAAGGAAGAGAGAGACAGAAGCTTCCCCGAAACGAGCCATCTAGGACGAGCTAATGGAATAATGTCCTAGGGGCTTCCGGAGCGGCTATCGGACGTCCCGTCGGGTATTTCTGCCTCTCGATAGATCTGGAATATATATTACTACTCCATAGTCGATATCGACGAGTTCACTTGTTTCATGTGTGGTGTCACACGGGCACGGAACGGCCCTTGAGCTGCCCGCTAGGGGCAATTATCTACAATCGGAATCTAGAAGACCATTGCCCAGCTGTCGACAACCTTTGGCGCTTGATGCGTTCGCAATCAAACAAATGAGGTTTTCGCTCTTCTTCTAATTTCCAGGCCGAGGACAAGTACGGATCGCAGGGCGAAAACGTTTCAAGAGACGGGCAGTTTCGCTAGTTCTGCGTGAAGTCCTCCTCCGAAGACGGTAGTTAAAGCTTGCCCGCTCGTCCAGATGATTCGTCGTTCTCGGGTCGAGAGCCCGGCGGCATCAGGACCGGGACGACACACGCACTGCAAACTAGGTATTTACAACATGCGACTAGAACGCGTGAAAGCCGCCACTGCTGGCAGAGCGAAGTTTGATTTTCGGGATTCACTACTCTCCTCTCACTCAGAATGGAGTGTTCTCTCCTTGCCGAAGCGGAAAAGAAGCGGCTGCTCCGTCGTCTCTTCAAGGTAAGCGACTCGTCACACCTCCGTCATGTCGAGCCGAGGACAAGACTTGAGAAAGAAAAACACTTCGCTTGAAATCATCGAGCCTCATCGCTGTACGAGGTTGACGAGATCGCGGACGGTGTTGTGCAGATCATCGAGGGTCTTCGCCGTCTGGGTGACGTTGTTGTTCGTTGTGCCACGCAGGGAGTTTCCTTGAGTTTCCAGTCGGCTCATGAGCTCGCGGAACTTGAAACGACCGGCGGGCGGAATCGTTTCCGCGTATGTCAGACAAGGTGTGTGCAGCAACTGGACCTGGAAGGTTCAGAGAGGATCGAGCTTAGTTCCCGAACCGGGGAAGTCTGTCCGTTCTGCAAGAGACGGGGGAAATTTCTCTCAGGGAACTACTCCGATCTGTCGAGCTCACTACCTTATCAGATAGCTGGATGATGTGCGAAGACGTGACCGAGCTGGAGTTTTTGAGCGTGCTGATGGCCTGTGTTATAGCTGCGGATGTTTCAATAATCGATGCCTTCGTGTTCGCCACGGTGTCCCCGGAGTTGTCGACCGATGGTTTCGAGGACGGTACCGGGGGTTTCGGCGCCAATTTTTTCCCGGTCACGGAACCGATGCCTAAAACTGTGATCACCTGAATACCCATCTTCAGACGTGTTCGAGCCGTGGTAATCCCGAAAAACTGAGCTCTTATTGACCACGAGCGCGAGCCCTTAAGCTCTCAACCTGGCATAGGTAGAATACACACTCACCCATTGACTTGCTCTTGATGAGCGATGGCTTCGTCGGTATGACCGGTTTCTCGGTGCTGATCCCTCCGGGCTGGTTCGGTCCATCGGGCGTTCTGCCCTTGCCTTTGACATCGACGGATTTTGCTGTTTTGAGCGTATCGGGACGCCCGTTACCGATTCCCCCCCCGCCGCCGCCTCCTCCGCCTCCTCCACCGATTTTTTGTTGACCCGGACTGATTTGGTTTGCTACTGGGTTTTGGGAATTGGGAATCATGGATTGGGAATTACTACCTGTTCCCTCCCAGAGCTTCTTGAGGCTCGAGATACTCCCGGCGCTTTGGCGTTTCTCCTCTTCGCCGGAGGAATTTCCAGACGAGACCCTGCGCTCAACTTCGCCGTTTCCGTTGCGTACGGCGAGTTTCGGTGATTTGTTCTCCTGTTGGAGTTTACTGAGCAGCGCACTTTCTGCGGACTTTTTGGCAGCTTTTGCCTTCAAGCTCTCAAAAAGCTCCGTAAAGAGCGGGCGGACTGTGGCTCCTGCTTCGTCCATCTGCTTCTGCACCTGCGGGTTGGGACCGGGCGCTGTCCTTCGTTCCTCGGACTTCTCTTTGCGGTGTTTCTTCTCCTTCTTCTTTTTGTCTTTCGAGCTGCTGTTGCTGCTCAAGCTCACGCTGATGGTGGTCTCTTCGCGCATCGAGTCTAAATGATCGACGCTTCCACTCTTGCGCGGCGGCAGATCGCTCGACTTGGAAGGCGACTTCTTCATCGACCTTCTAAGGAAGCTCGCTGCGAACGACGACGCTCCGCTGACGTCCTGCTCTGTCCTCGAGTCCCGTTTCCATTTTTGATTGAATTCGTCAGAAATCCCGCCCTTGTTATGAGTGAGATCAGACTTCTGCCGGAGGAAGAACGGCGTCGACAAACTCTCATCACTATGCTGGTGCTGCTGCTGCTGCTGATCGGTTGGGGTGGACGATGGGGCGTGTTTCGAAACGGAATAATGCACGAAGTCTCCGCTTTTCACGGGAACGGGAGGCGCGTTCTGCACTCCCGTGTGTAGGCCGTGCTGGCGGAGAGATTCGAGATAGGCGCCGATACGGGCGTTCTTTGGCAAGGTACCATAACGGTTGATGGCCTGCTTGACATTCTGTACGTCCAAAGCCGCTATTTGAACCTGCTCATCATTGACCCTTCTAGGCGCTGCACTGAATTTCAAGCCAAGCTGTTGCTGCTGCTGCTGCTGATGATGATGTTGAGTTCGCAACCGAACTGGTTCGTCCTCGTCGTTCTCACAAACTTTCTCCAGGCTGCCGAGATTTTCAGTAGATGGTGTCGTTCCTTCGTCAGGCACACACGAACTATCTCTGAAAGAACTCGTCCGTTTCGGCGGGGCGGGAGCCTGCTTCGCCTTGCTCTTCCGCATCTGGACTCCTTTCGAGGGAGCGTTGGCACTCGGTAACACAATGCCCATTTTTTGAATAGGCGACTCCTTCTTGGGCGTCGTGAGCACGACGGGGGCCGGTGGCGGCGGAACGTCGTCCTCGTGACTTTGTTGATTCTCTAGTTGACGTTCGACCTCTTCTTGGATCGAAGAATGCTGGAACATGTGCTCGAGCATTTCCAGGATCTCGCGGAAACTCGGTCGGTCGCTGGCGTTCCACGACCAGCATTTCTGCATGAGGTCGTAAACGCTCGAAGGGCACCCAGGGGGACAGCCCATTCTGTAGCCCGACTCGAGCATACGGTAGACTTCGGAGAGATCTACGCCCGGATACGGCGAGGAGCCGTAAGTAGCGATTTCCCAGAGAAGGATTCCGAACGCCCAGACGTCGCTCTTTGTCGAGAACTTATTGAACGCCAAACCCTCGGGTGCGGTCCATTTTATCGGGAATTTGGCACCGGCGTGAGCCGTATACGTGTCGTCGTCCCTCATGAGTCTCGCGAGACCGAAATCGGCGACTTTGATGAGATGATTCTCTCCCACAAGACAATTTCTCGCCGCTAGGTCTCTGTGGATGAAGTTCCGGCTTTCGAGATAAGCCATGGCTGAAGCAACCTGGGTTGCCATGTGCATGAGGACGACGGCGTCGATGCTTTCCGGCGACGAGTTGCGCAGATAATCCAGTAGATTGCCGTAAGGCATGAATTCTGTGATTATGAAAAACGGGGGCTCTCGGGTGCATACTCCGATGAGTTGGACGAGGTTCGGATGTCGCATCTCTTTCATTATGGTGGCTTCTTCCATGAAATCGTTCAGCGCCATCGTGTCCTCTTTGAGCGTCTTCACAGCGACGGTGATGTTGTGCCTTTGCCAAGTAGCCTCGTACACATCTCCGTACTGCCCACCTCCCAGTTTGTGTTTCATCACGATGTCCGTCCGGTCTATTTCCCACTCATCCGGTTCCGGAGACAGTGCGAATACTGCGGAGGAAAAATATTCACGTGAGCAATAGAACCGATATATGTTTTGAAGTGAAGTTTCCACGGCCGGGGGGAATTTGATCCAAAAATGCAAGTGCGAGCCCCGAACCCACCTGCGGGTTTGTTTCTCTTTGGTGCTGGGTAGAGCAGCTGCGTGATGAGTCCATCGGCGTGGAGGGAATGGTGGTGAACCAGTTCCGCTAGTGTATTGAAACGACATTCCGACGTCACGTAGACTTTGCTATCCTCTTCACTCACATTGATTCTGTAACGACGGAAGCTCTCGAGTCAGCTCTCATTCGTTCCGTCGACCTCGTGCGAGCCAAGTTACAGTCGGATCGAATAAACGGGCTTTAATGAATCAACGGGCTCGAATTCTTGACCGCTGGGTGTTTGTTTTAGGTGGATCACTAACCTGTAATGGTAGACCCTGCCTTCGAATCGGAGTGAAATCGATCTCTGACCCGGGCTGGACTCGCTCTCTCGGACGAGAAAGCTGCCGTTGATTCCGGACGACAGAAGGTACTCGGCTGCATTGCGTGATATCGGCCCGTGGTACCACGAGTGTTTCTCTAAGGAATTCGCCGGTGTAATGTAGTTGGCGGGAACCCAACCCACTTGCCCGCCACGAGACTGTGCCTCACACCACTCGTTGGTCTTGTTGTACGACAGCACTTTGATCTGGAAGACAGCCGTGGGGTTCAGAAAAATGATTATATTCATCCTCGCGTCTCTCGCGAGAGTCGATCGAGACGAATGTTTTCATGAGACCATCGGGAGCTTCGGATGCCTTACCTGATCGCCTTTCGCCAACGATAGTTGATTATCCCCTCCTGCTTGGAAATCGTATAGAGCCACGAAAACGTCCGATTCTGCGGAGCTCGTCGGGTCGTTGTCGTCCAGCAGGTTTTCTTTCGATGTCCAAGATGGATTCGCCGTGGCCCATAGCTCATCAGGGATTGCACCGACCGGAGGAACATCGGGTAAAGGTCGATGCTGCAGACCTAGTTGATCACAGAAAAAATCTGAAACCAAAATCGCCGTTGATTAGAGTCGGAGGAAGGAAGTCTGAGGACTAGAGCGGAACTGTATCCTGTGATCCTGTATCAGGGAATCAGAAAACAGGATGGACCTATGCCGGGAAAAATCATAGCTCGCGGGATCCGATCAGTCAGACACTGCTTTGGGATTATGCAGTCGTAGCTCGGGAACGAAACCAGGACATCCCAAGACAAAGATTTCCATTCCCCACGTTCGAATTCCCATTCGGCGTGAACTGCGACTTCCTTTGTTGGGTTGATCAGAGAAAATTCGGATGACAGCGAAATTCTGTCATTGCCCCAGTAAGCGTTGGTTGCGAGCATCATCTCCGTCTTCCCGAACGCCCACGAAACGCTTGCGGATTTATCAGATGCTCCGACGCAAGATTTCCCATCGCAACGAATCCGAATTAAGGCCGGCTGGAGCAAATCATCCGCAATAGTCGACATCCCTCTCAATTCTGCCGTTTGCACACTTGTTGAAGTTCTAGTATCGGACGGGAGAGTAGATGCGGCTGCGATGCAAGAGCCCCGCATGAATAAAAAAAGAAACACTATTCCGCTTAATGACTTGTGGCCCCAGGTTTCGCTGTTTTCCCGCACGCATGATACAAAACACATTCAGCGGAAGACAGCCGCCCAAACCGAAATTTCCGATCGGGAGGGTGGTCTACGGAAGATCCACAGCCACCATAAACAATTTTTCCGCATCAACTCACTTCGTCATAAACGGTGTTGTGAACCTCCACATAAGAACGCGCACCCGAACTCGGTTCTTAACTGAGTGGGTCCATATTTATCTCGTGGTTGACTCCTCGGTGCTCCCGCCTCAACATAATTGCCTCGAGCTCTTATGAAAACCACCATAGCGGAGAGATAAGAGAACATGCAGTCGGACTGGAAGACAGACGAGAGGAGAGGCGAACGCGGCGAAACTCCAGGTTGAAGCCACGATGTCAAAGCGACAGGCTCGTCCGAGTGGGTCGGTGATCAATTTCAAGAGTGCTCATTCTGAATGGTTTTCGGATGCATCGCTAGTACCATACTGAATGACGGAACGACGCGTTGGATTCAGGAGTGAGGAAAAGAGAAGGAACGTCGCTTCCGGAAGTTCGACCTCCGCCAAGGACGGCTCTTCGACACAATGCCAGCAGAGGAGGCCGAAGGAGAATTCGAGCTCCGCGTGCAGGTGCGCCTCGCGCCCAATTACCAGGCTGGCGTAGTCGTCGACGCCCCATTTCGTGCAGACGGGGACGCTCCGCACGCACGTTCGTTCTGCGTTGCAATCGAAGTTTCGTTCCTTTCTGCCTACAGATACCCGGAATAGATTTGGACGAATATCTCTCTTCAGCCTTCGAAATATGCTCAAACGTACACGGTGAGACAGTTTCCGCAAACGGAATCTCTCCGATACATATGTACATCTGCGCAGCATTGTTCGTCTTTGTCTAATTGAAAATCCTGTAGGAGTCTATCCAGCTGAAACGATATCGTGACACCGAATCAAAGCTGTTTACGAGATGCGGATGACTCGATGATTATACGTAATTACGGCCGGTCGCGATTGGCTAACACTGCGGAAGGCTTTCGGGTAGATGGGGATCGACGACGATGGTGCATTTAAGCTAGCAAATGTTTCTTTTTTTGTTTTTGTTTCCCTACTTTCCTCCCTCACTCTCTTACGACGTTTCCGACGTCGCGGTCAACGTCGGCGTTGTCGAACAGAGCTCGTCAGCCTGGATTTTCCGCTGATGGTGAAGAATAGGACTCCAACACAGATATGCAACATTCACACACAACGACTCACAAGTCGAGCGGCACCAAAACGACGCTTTATCTCTTTCTGGGGATGTTGGTAGCTCGCGGCCGGCGGCAACTACATAGAACCTCCGACAATCTTAGGAAAAACTTCCAAGCTGTCATCGGACTCTCGCATCGGGGAAATAAATTCCATCAACACTTGAGACGCGGACCCGCTCGCGGCTTAAGTGTGCGTGTTCCAGACATCGGGTCCCGTGGGAGACGTTCGGAAGGAGGACTTTCTCGCGGGGGCTCGAGCCCGTGGCTTAATTCTGTCGAAGTAGCGACAACCGCTGAGTGAGTGCCAGTGCCGGAATCCCGTTGTTTGGAACGCTTTCGGCAAATCAGAGAACAACGTTCCGGGATGTTTGTTGCTCAGCGGTGGCGCCCAGAATCGATACGTTTCGGCGAAAATTGCCGGCCAATCTGGAGGCAGCGGGAAAGCGAGGGAAGCCTCGAATTATTGTTTTTTATCGGAGGCGGAATCCGCGAGCGCACGCACGGCCGGGTCCATTGGAGAAGCGTCGGTTTGATCTCTTTCGATGAAACTTTGTTCGCACCGTGTCGCTGCGAGCGAATGTTAACTTTGTCCGAACTTTTTCAAGCGAACAGAATTCCGGCAGTGGGGAACGGTCGCTCAGCCGGCAGTCGCCAGAATCAGAATGTCCCGTCGACGTAATTAGACGACGACGAGGGCTGGCCGAGCTCACTGCAGTCGAGTTTCGACGGCAAGAAAGAAAAACTTTCTTCCAATGTGTCGGGAGTGTGGCCAGCGCTCGGAGCCAGAGTCGGGAGACGCTGCAGCTTTTTCCAGCTGAGCATTACATCATCTGTTGAACTTTGTGTCGATTAGACACCTTCGTCACCGAGATTCTGACTGAGTCAGCTTTGGGAAAGCCAAAGCTCTGTTAGCGTCGACGCGGCGGCCGGCTCCCGCGCACTCGAATCGGGGCTGTTTTTGTTGCCGACAGGAACCAAAACGGCAGGCGGCCGTATCTGGAATTTTCGGAACGACGATTCGATTTTTCCAAGTGATTCAGATCAGTCACGACACCACGAGAGTCGAGAGAATTCGTTATAGATACGCTTGTCGTTCAGGGAATCCGGAATCTGTATATATTTACTGATTTTCATTCTCGAGAGCCACTTTGGTCAACCGGAATACTTTTTCCCTGCCTTCAGGAGTTTTCTGTATTCATCTTCCCGATGATTTGGAACTCCCATTCAGAGTCGAGCTGGTCGCCGCAATCGCTCGGAGCTGAATTGAGTTGAATTGGGGCTCATGCTTGGAGCACCAGTCGAGCGCGGTGCGTGTTCGACATGTGGTGCCCATTCTCGCTCAATTCCCGGTCATCCCCCGACAGCCTCCCACATTAAGTTCGAAGTACAGACCACAATGTTGGGAATGCATTGTCTGAAAGGAGGTGAGTGATGGAGAGGCACGACAGCGGGGTGATATCGGCTGCTCATCAATGCTGCTCATGAATACTATATCGTCTCGCGGGTTGATCTCTTTGATCAGCCCGTCTTGTTTGTTCTCCGATCCTTGTCGTTCCAGCCGTTGATTACAGAAGTATTTCGGCAATAGCTCAGAGCGTCTATCGCAAGCGTCCGACACATGCTCGTCGTCTTCGGCCAATCGGAAACGAGTTCTCAATTCACGATTTGCGTCGAATCCACGTCGGAGGAAAAGGAGGAAAATCGCTCCCCGATGAAGCCTCGCGACCGGTAGACGGAGCATTTCCGGCGTGAGGGGCTCCAAGACGCTTCTTGCCAATTGATAATGAGAGAAGCTCGGCTTGCAACAAATGAGAAATTTCTCGGAGACCCTCGACAATCTCATCGAGACCATTCTGGACTCCGATCGACCGAAAGCTTCGAAAGCACCTGAGTGCGGGGTCGCAGACGGAGGGTCAGCCTCGCTGTTCTCCCCTTCGCACGACTGGACTATCGATCACTCACCGTAGTTTTCAGCAAACACATTTGGAGCGGTTGAGGTCAGCTGGGAGCTCAACCGTTGCTGGTCCATTCGAGTATTCTTGCGTTTGAGATTCGTCGACCTCGGAGCGCTGCCGCATGAGGACGAGCTCCCTCCTGAAGGCCGGAGATCCTTGCCCTGTTGAGCCCCCATTGCACGTTGCTTGCTTGCACGGCCGACCGATGGAATCGGCCAGCTAGCTAGCTATCTAGCCAGCCAACCAGCCAGTCGGTCAGCTAGCCAGCCGACCAACCAACCAACCAACTAACCCACCGGCCAGTGGACCGGGTTCTCGTCTATGCGACGACGCTTCTTCCCGTCATCGTCGGTTTCGACGTCGTCGTCTTCGTCGTGCTCGTCTGGACCTGGATCCACTGCACTATCATGACGTCCCTGACGCTGCACTCGATCGACACACGCAGCGAGTTCTTTTCTGCACAGAGTTTACATTCGTCGTCGACGGTCCGAGCAGATGTGAGCGATCGGCTCCGAGCGACAGGACGTGCTCACGATCACTGCTTGCAGGAAGAGCGCTCCTGCAGCTCCAGCACACGGAGCAGGTTTCCTGCAGCAGCAGATGAAGCACTCTTGCACAATGGTAGTCGCGTTCCGTTCCCGCAAGCAGCTTCCTTGTGCGCCTGGTGGTGCTCCGCTCGATTCCAGATCGGTTTGTTGCTTAGTGCACACCGACCGACGGAGCGACCGATCGAGCGACCGACCGACGTCTACAGCGTCAACAACACCTGCACTTGCACCAACACCATCACCACACGTCGATCGCCGGCCAGACAAATGAATCGACTGCCTGCCAGGCTGTCCCACTCACTGACTGACTGTCTACCGGTCTGACGACTGTCGCTGCTGCTGCTGCTTCTACCGCGGCTGGTGAATGTGTTTGCTACTGCTATGCTGCTTCTCTAACATCCAGCTAGCAGCCATCACCACACACAAGGCAGCCGCCATTTTGGAACAACAGACGCTTTTGGAGAGAGTGCCCCGGGAAAGGATTCTCGGCTGGTGGATTTCCCCCAATGCTGACTACTCAGCTCTCTGACAGTCAGATCTGTCCAGGTAGGTAGGGGGCGGATGTGAGGTCTCGAGAGACCAATCGTTAGTACGGTGATCGTTCATCGATCGCTGGTTCCCGTACGGTCGGAGTAGTTTCATTCACTCTCGTGCTTAGATGTTGCCTCGAATATTCTCCCTCATAAAAAGTACTGGTGGTGCCGCTTTCAGAGCTGGACACTCGGCTCCGAATTGCGGAAGAAATCCCCCCCCCTCATTTTTCCGTCGTCATGCATGGAATTCTGTCGCGGAATTCCTCAATGCGAGGTCATCCTTGCCAGGGTTCTCCAATCGACTCGAGAACGAGTTTCTGATGAAACTTCAGAACGGTAGGACAGCGGGGAACGAATTGAGGAAAACCTGCAGATCAATAGTTGGGATGATTCCTATATTCAAAATTCGAGCCCTCCTTGGCTTGATCATGTCCCGGGGAAATTCTCGCAGATGCGATCGAGCGGGGCCGCGCCGCCGCACCGATCCTTAGCGTAAAGCGCGAGAACATGAAATTTCAGGTCCGGGCAGTTCGGTGGCGCGGAGGGCCGAGCAGGGAGGGAGGACAAGATTCGAGGCGCATCACTCTTTTCGAAAACTGTGTCCTCTCCCGTTTTCGAGTGTTGTGCCTCCAGCCTTGCCCCTGAGACCGCACCCCATAGATGAGGTTTCCGGATTTGGTCCGTCCCTCGATAACCGTCGCGCGACTGACCAACTCTAGGCGACAGTCATTCTTTACTCCGGCATGTTCGGGCTTGCGCCGGCATCGACATGGGTCTGACAAGCCAAGGGAGAGAAGGGTTTTTCAGTCGCGCCAGATTCAAAACGAACGGACGTACGACCAATCCAGTCGCAAGGGGACGAGGATGCTTTTCCGGACTGATCTGGGGGAGGGAGGGACTGTCTACTTCCCTCGACGAACAGAATGCATGCCGTGAACGCCCCTCGACAAGACGTAGCTTATCTCATCAGGAAACCGTAGATATGAATGGGTCCCAAGCCCCGGGTAGTTAATATTTTTCATTGATCACCGCGGATGAGATGATGAGAATGATCCGTACGGTCATTTGCGAGTCCATCGGGCGCTCTGTGTCGCAACCGCCGAGCGCCGCGTCGCGGTCGTGCCTGAATGAACCGCACACGCCTCGGGTCCCTGTGAGGGAACGCTGGGAACCGTGGCATTGTGCGGACCACCGGGGTTTCCAGGACTCAGGGATGAAGGAAGAGGGTCGAGGAAACTCCACGAGTAGGTGGAGGGAAAAGTCCGGAAAACGCGGGACGAGGTTGAGAGAAGAGGGATATTCCGGAAACTGAGCCTTCAAATGGATCAGGTGCAACTTATCGTGAGAATCGAGGAGAAGGGGATATTTTTCCCTTCTACGCCACGACGACACCGGGACTTTGCTTCTCCCGAATATCGAAGTCCCCCCCGACTGTAACGGGAAGCTCAGCATGGCCTGCGGACCCTGTTCACATCCCGAGTCGGCTCGCTAAGGCTTTGAATTTAAGACATCCACCTTGGGTCTTTCTTCAGAGTGACTGCCTACTCCGAGCGATCTCATGATGATCCTGCTTGGTGTTTCCGGCTTCCGAAATCACCGAACAGCGATCTCGAGTCTCCCTACAGCACCGGCGATCGGCGGTATTGTAATCTAGCGGGATCGAACATTGTCGATTAGTATCCTGCTCTATCAGTCGGACTCCAATTGAATACTAGCCATTTCTCGCCCATGAGGAATCGCCGAGTAGGGCACCAGTTTCAATTCGGAAAGCTACGCAGACAAACTATCCCCCCTCCAAACTGCTAAGAACCATATTCTGCTACTCCGTGTGCACTCCCAATCGACACCAGCGAAGAAGGAGTAAGGACCTCGAAACGGTATCCCATTCGCGATAACGGTAAGGGATGAGCTCCCTTGTCCGAATTTTTCAAGAACCGACTAGATAGTACACTGAGAATTTGAGCACCCTGTGGATCTTTATTCGAAGAATATTTTTACAATGTCATTGCATACGTCATTGGATAAAAATAGAGCGGTGTCAGATGCGCCGGACAGTTAACAGGAAACGTCCCTGGGCAACATAATGATATCCGCCTCGAGCTCCGAGTTCTCCCCGAGTTCCCCGCCACCTTGCGCTGGAGCATTCGGCACCTTCGGAGCGCATTTTGATGATCTTCCCATACGTATTTGATCCTTGAAAGTTTCTTACCGAAAAAGGTTTGGGGAACGTGGGCTAGAGTTGACGATCTCTCGGATCGGGAAACCCGTTCTAATTGAAATATTCGTCCAAGCCAGACATTTTGCGAAACATTGGCGCCGTCGATTTTTTCCCGGTCATAAAATGCTATTTACAAAAGAGCCTCATATGTATGCTTGCTGTTGTGCCAGAATGGCTGTGAAAGGTTGAACCAGAGTCGATGTCGCGAAGTAAAAAACCAGCCCGAAGGCTATGGATATGGGAAGCGCGGGCAACGCTTTTCTGAAAATCGCCAGGAGGATGAGGGTCAAACACAACCCGATCAATATGGCCACGAAACAAGCCAGTGTGGTGTTCCAATCGCCGTAGGATGATGCTTTACCGACGAGGACCGAGTAGAAAATAAAATCGCCCAATCCAAGTTTCACTCCACGTTCCTCTTCTTGGTGGACGATCTCCACCGCTCGAGCGTTCTCTCCCGGCGCGTCTTGGTGAGCTCCGCGAGCCGTACGGGCTCGTGCATCCGAACCGGGACCTCGGCCCGTCAGAGCTGGCTGCTGCGCCTGAGCTTGTCTTCGGCGAGTAGCCGAGGGCTCGTTCTGTTGTTCCTCGGTCGAGGGATCGGTCTGAGTTTCAGACAGCTGTCTGTTCCTCCTGTTTTGAGCTTCGGTGTCCGGATCTGAAGTGGTCGTCGTATCAGCCATTCCTACGAGCCACACCATCGCAGACGAGTAGATCAGGGCCGGAAAAATCGGTTCTTCTCGCTGCTGAGCAGTTTCCACCAGAATGCGGAGCGGTCCCTTTGGCGAGAGCACGGCGATCAGATCCCATACGGATATTACCCCGAGAACCGTCCAGACCGTGAACGGCGGCATGTGCTTGATGAAGACCATGGCCATCAGGGCCGATATGACGATCAAGTAGGATTGTTGGAGCAGGAGCGGACCCTTCCAATGGATGCATACCATTCCCACCATTCCGAAGTTCCAGACGCACATGGCTACCGTGAAATAGTCCACGGCTATGTTGTAGTTCGAGAGAACCGTATATGCATAGATGTAGGAGAAGAGGAACAGTAGCAGGAGACTGGAGAGAATCAGCCAGCCGTGGATCACTTTGTAGCATCGATGTTTGTACAGGAAGATCAAGAGCACCGTCATCACCACGATGACGCTCATCAGGATGAGGGCATTGGCGAAGCTCTGCCAAACTTTCGTCCTCGTGTCCACGTCCTGATCGTGGAATGGAGTGTACAGCAAGTACTGGCCGTTGCTTTCTGTCAGCGACGTGACCGTGTTTATCGACGCGACCACGACCAGCATACAGAGAGAAACGGGAATGATGAGTTTGATCACGTGTTTGGCTCCGTATTTGAGCTCTTCCTCTTCGAGTTGCTGATTCAAGTTGTTCGGCTGGAGGTTCGGTGGGGGCGGCTGTGGAGGAGGCTCATGAGTCCAACTGTGACGTCCATTCTGAACAAAGCCCACTTCTAGATCCTCCGTCTCTGTCGTGTTCAGGCTGTCGTCTTGGGGTTTCCGCGGCCGGGCTGCTCGCACCACCACAGTCTCAGCCATTAGTGGATCTGTATCGGGCTCCGTGATTAACAAGTGAATCTATAGACTCGGTAGGTGACTAGATCCCGTATCAAATTCCTCGGTAGCTCCTGAACGTCGTCGTCCGACGCTGAAAGGCAGAGTACGCCCAAACACAAGGATTTCAGGGAATATACTGAAATGAAAACACATGCCCTTAGATGTTGTTTGTTGTTTTCTTCACCCGAGCCAAGACTTTTGACCGGAAATTACAATATTTCTCTAGGCATCTCTCCGCGCCTACTCCTAGAGCGCGATCAATCATCGAAGGTGGTCGAACGGAGATTACCTGGCTCAGTGATGAGAACTTGAAGACGGGTCAGTCTTTCGGACCTTTTCGCACAGAGAAAGAAACGACCTCTCAGGAGTAGAGCCCTGTGATAATGTTTTTCGAAGGCTTGCCACGGATGGCCCTCGAAAGTGTCAATGTCCCGGAACGCTCGAGGCGGTATGTTGTAGAAGATGTGCTGAAAATTCGATTTATCGGAGATCATGCCCCCTCAGACCCCTCAGCCCAGGGAAAAATGCTGGAGTAATTGAACCATTGGGTAATGCCCTACCTTCCCCCCTTACCCCTCTTTCACTTCGACGCTTAGGAAAATGAAGTTCCACTTACTTTCCCTCCGTCGTAATCGTACCAGGCCAATTCAACTTCGCGAGGACTCGCGTTCACGAAGCGATAATAAGCCCGTCGATCGATAGCAGATTCCTGAGAATACAACCGAATCCACGGTGTAGCATTTAGATTGCTCATGACATGACGGAGTAGCTGCAGAAAAAAGAGAAGATTAGCGGGGCGCACAGTTGATTCCGACGTGAAGTTGAAACTAAATCGAGGATCCGCCATCTAGTTGAGACAATCGCAGCTCCAGCGAACAGTGTCTGATCCGATCCGGCAATTTCTGCAGTATTCACTAAGGAACTCCGCCTGGTCCCACCACACGGGTGCTCACCACGAGAATGGCTCATGAGCTCGACGTAATCGGAGTTCTCCAAGCGGTGAGCCACCGCAACACATATGATCTTTTGAAATAGAGTGGATAAATCAGTCGGCATCGGTTCGCACAAACGATTGAACCCCGATGAAGCCTGGATCCTCAAATGTTCCAGACTCATTGAGCATCATCTCCGTACTGAAGAAATTTCCGTCGCCCGACCGGAGAAAGAATCGTCAACGCTGAAGCACAAGGAAATCCCTCTGCTCTCCCGCTAGGTCTCTCATATGGTCTCCCCGAAATGGATGCCATTGTTCGACAGTCCTTATCGCCGACGAGGAAAGACGCGGCGAGAGAGAACCTTGAATTCCTGAACACTGATGTCATCCGGAGGATCGGATTCAGGCGAGCCTGATCGGGCTCTTGATATTTACCGAGACCGAGAGGATCATTCAAGAGACCGTCTCAGGGATTTCCCAGAGTAACGGGAGTAAGGTCCGTGACCGCCGACCGCCGGCTTCTTGTTTCACTCACTGGATGTGAAATACCGGAGTTCCGAGCTTCCTGAGCTCGGCTGGTGTCGGAGTCTTCTCTCACCTTGCTGGATGGAGGCTGAAGGCGTATGCGGGTATTCCGGAGCCGTGAGAAAAGTCAATTTTTCCAAAGATTGTTAGGAGGCGTTCGGAGTGACAGCCGTCTGCTTGCAAACAGGCCCTCGCATTCTTCTCTCCTCGATCCACTGTGGGACGTTTGTGGCGCTTCCGCTATGGCGATTTTAGTGATTTCGATAAGGGGAGCCATTTTCCGAACTCTCGCTGGGCGATCTGATCTTCGACTTTCGGTCCTTTCTGAGGCATGTGGGTTCCCCCGCGCTCGGGATCCTACCCGATCCGAAGGTCCTGCCTGCGCGAAAAATTCGTCTGCTAGCCGCGAGGTGCCACATGTTGTTCCCACTTCATTACCAGTAGTATCCAACGATCGACGACACAGGGCCTTTTCCCGTGTCGTCGTCAATAGAGCGGCAGAGTATCCTTCCAACTGACGTGGTCGGCAAGATCGACAAATGCACAATCCAGGACCCTGATCCTGCGGGATAACCATGGTGAGCCGGTGGCTGCTAGCCTCTTCAGGAATCGGGGAATTGATTCTGGGCATTTTAGAGCAGCGTTCGATTTTAATTGAACAGCTCGGTATAACCGGTGAAATCTGTGCGTCTGCCACCTGACAGCACGCGAATTCGTTCCCTCGACGGCTACCCGGAGTTTCCGTGATTGGATCGAGTTGTTCGAGTTCATTGCAGTGTATCTCGTCGTACGTCATGGTCATGGACAAGGGCCCACTCGATCTGTCCTCGGCCCTTCGTGGTTCTAAAAAAAGAAGAGGAACTAGATAATCGAACGTTGATATTCGATCTTCGGGCATCGGGGGCTGTCGATCTCGAATCATTCGACCATAGCGTTTCAGTGCCCGGTGTCGCGGAGGAAATTTTTGAGAAAAAAATATGGGGTCGCGGTCAGTCATGAAATCATCACCTTTCATGCTTCCGAGCCTCTCGCATTCCTCTTCGAATCGTATGTTACAAATATTTAAATATCGCGAGCGCTAAGCTAGAATGGTGAGTGAGATCCGTAAACCTACAGGGTACCTCGACTTACGATCTTGACCCGTTCCCGGAGACCGATCGTAAGTCGAAAAGATCGTAAGTCGAAACAGAATATTCCACAGAAGAGCATATTGGAGCGATTGATCCGCTCCGAGCCGAGAAAAAGGACCGCGAGGTTTGCGCGGGTTTTCGCAAGCGAAGCACGTTAGACATTCCGGCGCGAAGGTGCGAAATGACGAGCGCTCCGAGATCGCCGGTCCCGATATGACTCTGGGGATGGTTATTTTTCTGAAACAGCTCGAAACCGCTCGTGAATTGAATCAATGATCTTGAGTCGAGGCATTCGTCCCGGTGAAATCGGTCGCAAGTCATATCGATGTTCGTAAGTCGAAACGAGTTCCTCTAAAAAAAAAGACCGTGAGTCGAATCGTTCCTAAGTCGAGACGATCGTAAGTGGAGGTACCACTGTATCTGGTTCCGGTCGAATTTCTCGCAGACTCCCATCGGAGGGAATCCGCTCCAAATCCGACGAGGGATTCTCTGCGCGATTTGGAGTTCCGGGATCTCGAGGATGCTCCCTATCTCGAGGAGAGATACTGCTCAGATCGGAAAGGAAAGGAGAGACCGCGCGTGACCAGCACCGTTCCGTAAAACCACGTAATATGCCGAATGCTATCTAAACTACACAAGGGCCGGGCATGTGCCATGTCGGACATGGTTGTGTTCTCCTTGTTTCACCAAAATCTTTGAGACAATGGTAGCGGCATCGGCACCAGCTGTGGGCTGAATTTGGCAAGGATGGACGCTCCGATCATCATCATGAGGACAACCGCAATCATGAACCGCTATAGCGTGACTGACAAGAGCTCTCATTGCAGGAATCCTCCAGGATGTTGGGGTTACTGGTAATCTGTTCGTGTCTGCTGCCGCTTTTGAATTGTGAGGACTCGTTACCGGACTCGGTGGTTGCTTTCGAGAGCAAGATGAAACCGACATTGCAAGCTGGGACCACAACGACGACAGATTCAACGACTCCGAACTTCTGGCATGGTTTCGTCTCGTCTCTCAGCGTCATCATCGTTTCCGAGATCGGTGACAAAACCTTCTTCATCGCTGCGATCATGTCCATGAGACACAAGCGCTTGGTGGTTTTCGCCGGTGCGATCACAGCTCTCATCATCATGACGATCCTGAGCGCCATGGCTGGATCGCTGAGTAGAATCATTCCGAGGGTTTACACTCACTACATGTCGATATTTCTGTTCGTGGCGTTCGGCGTGAAAATGCTCTACGAAGCCTCTCAGATGGCCGACGACGAGGGCAAGGAAGAGTTCGAGGAGGTTGAGAAAACCCTAAATCAGAAAGAGATGGAGAACACCGCCGACATCGAGACCGGGCAGGCGACATCGATGCAGTCGCGACTCTATACGGTGCTGTCGCGGGTGTTCTGGCAAGCGTTGACGCTCACCTTCGTCGCAGAGTGGGGAGACCGATCCCAACTGGCAACGATAATTCTGGCAGCGAGTGAAAACATTTGGGCAGTCAATCTAGGCGCCATAACGGGTCATTCCCTATGCACATGCTTTGCGGTTATGGCAGGCAGTGTCGTTGCGAAACGGGTTTCCGTTAGAACTGTCACGATCGTTGGCGGGATCGTGTTCTTATTATTCGCCGTGTCAGCATACGTCATCGGCATCGATAAAAGCGAAGTGACTGTGTGAAGGCTACGATTGAGGCGCGTTATCCTGTGATTAGAGTTCCGAGCTCCTTGTGAGGGCAGTTGGCGGATCGATTACGAAACAACATACCGACTTCAACGAACTCTCTTCATGGAAGCAATAAGTTCCCCCCAGGGCATTCCTCGTACTTCTCCATTCAGGGATCGTTCGTTATCTGTGAGCGAGTTGCTGTCCGCCCTCCCCAGACTTTCTGCTCAACACGGAAGTGTTTCTGTGAGTTCATGATTGATTGTAGGAATTTTAAAAACGATGTAAATAGTATACTAGCTGTGAATCTCGGACACTCCGCCTGGGACTTTTCCTGAGCTAGGCACAAATCTTCGACACTTTCTCTCGTCCCGCGGAGAAGATCAGATCCGAGACAGTGGTGAGGCAGAATGAGTGAGAGAGAACGATTAGGAATGAAGGTGCAAACTTTCGGAAATATTTTATCAATTGTTGTCCCCTAGAAACATATGTTCTACGACGGCCGGGGTCTCACTATAGGTGCTCCGGATCGGAATTTATCGACCTATGTGATGGGAAATACAGACGACCATGATTTACCATTCGTGTTCTTATTCAGCTTAGTGACGCGGGTAGATATCGCGCGCATCGAGCCGAGAATTTGGTTTTCTCAGAACGCCGTCAATTTCGTTGAATGACTTCCAGCTCTCCCGAGCGGAAGCGGGGCGACTCCTCTTTTCGAATGCATATATGCTCTTATCACAACACAGAGATGGATGTCTGAATAATTTTTCTTACTTAGAGGCTTACTCGCTATTCATCACTCATGGCACTGCGGATCGACCTCTAACTCACAATTCATCAACAGGGGGTGGGCAAGTGGGCCTCCTTCTCGCGTTGCATCCATTACGTTCGAACCTCCTAGGGACTTCTCCAAAATCTGAGAATCTCCCCCGAAAACTCAGTGATCTATGGATCGCGAATGAAGAAACTTACCTGCGTAGCACTTCCTCTATCTTTTCGGTCGAAATATTGGAGGATGAACCGAATTCTTTTGCCTCGGATGAATTCAATGAGAAGCGCGCGCACGATACGACTGGATGAGCCTCCTGAGCTGGTTTCAGGTGTAGCTTCGGTCCTACTCGACAGAACGGGGAAAAGGTTCGACGCGGTTTTGCTGAATTGGCCTCGCGGGTGGTTTTGCGCAGGTTCAAACCGGGTGCTTCCTGTTTTCGATAGCTCAATACAATAGCTGCTCCTTTGGTCACCAGACACCCGAACGTGCGGCGGAACCGCCAAGTTCATGCCCCTACGGTTTCGGCGCATTTTTCAAGCTCAACATCCTATAACTTCTACGAGATTTCGCTGTGATCATCGCTAGAGCCTGAGCTGCAATGCTTTAATAGTTCGACGGGGTTTCCAGATAGTGTTTGGTGGCTGACTCTTTCTCGCCCCTCTTTTCCTTTTTTTCGTCTGGGAGCGGGTCATCGTACGGGGTTCTTG